>NC_082729.1:22675224-22942724 GCF_030144855.1 Hypanus sabinus | reverse complement strand
GGAACAACACCTTATATACTGTCTGGGTAGCTTCCAACCTGATGGCATGAACATTGATTACACTAACTTCTGTTAATGCCCCTCCTCCCCTTTTTACCTCATCCTCGATCTATCTATCTATTTATTAATTAATTTATTTATCTATCCATCCACCCATCCACCCATTTATTTATTTATATATGTATGTATGTATGTATGTATGTATGTATGTATGTATGTATGTATGTATGTATTTATTTATTTTCCCCTTTTTTTCTCTCTCTTTTTCCCTCTCACAGTCACTCCTTGGCTGCTCACCATCTCTCTCTGGTGCTCTCCTCCCCCTTTCTTTCTCCTTAGGCCTCCCGTCCCATGCTCCTTTCCCTTCTCTAGCCTTGGATCCCTTTTTTCAATCAACTTTCCAGCTCTTAGTTTCATCTCTCCCCTCCTATCTTCTCCTATCATTCCAGATCTCCCCCACACCCGCCCACTTTCAAATCTCTTACTATCTCTTTTTTCAGTTAGTCCTGACGAAGGGTCTCGGCCCGAAACGTCGACAGTGCTTCTTCCTATAGATGCTGCCTGGCCTGCTGCGTTCCACCAGCATTTTGTGTGTGTTTCTTGAATTTCCAGCATCTGCTGATTTCGTCGTGTTTGTGTCAGGTTTCATCTCACTGGCATAATAAGTTGTTGTTTTGCGGTAGCTCTGAGGCCTCTGTTGGTCGGGGTGACCATGGATGTTGTGTTCTACCTGTCTGGATATGCACGCTACGGCAGTACGGTAGAGAGAGCACGCTATTGCCCATGTAGCAGGCTCCCCCTGTCCGCGAATCCAAAGGACCGGCAGAGACCGATACAGTTTGGCACCAGCGGTGTTGAAGGGGTTGCCAATCAAGGTTGAACATTAACAAATAATATAAATTACAATGAGATATATAAAATTAAATGAAGCATGTAGTGGAAAGAGAAGTAAGGTAGAGTTCATGGTCCGTTCAGAAATCTGATGGCAGAGGGGAAGCTCTCCTTAAAACTTGGAGCGTTCGTCTTCAGGCTCCCGTAAATACTCCTTGATGGTAACAACAAGAGGGCTCGTCCTGGTTGATGACGGTCTCTAATGAAGAATGCCTCCTACACCACTACCTCCACCTTTCTATTTGATGCCATCACCCTCCCTCCTTCTCCGTACGGAAGAAGTGTCTCAGCACGAAACGTCGACTATCTATCAACTTCCATAAATGCTGCCTGTCCTCCTAAGTCCCTCCAGTATTTTTTGTGTGTTGCGTTGGAATAGTTGCAGTTGAAATGGCCATCCTGTTCGACACCAACATTATCTGACAATGTCTCCACCTGGTGTCCGAAACTGGTTCTGCAACAGCAAATGTTTGAATCGCGGGCATCTGACCATCCGATGTGAAACCACGACCCCTCATTGAGGACGAGAGAGAACTGGAAAACCTTATTAATTAGTTTTCCAGAACCCGATGAAGCTCAGTCAGAAGGTTTCTCACTGGGTATAATCATAACGCCAAAAGGTCAGACACAGGCGAACATAAGAGATTCTGCAGATTCTGGAAATCCAGGTTAACACTCGAAAATGATGCAGGAACTCAGCAGGTCAGACCTCATTAGGGAAACAAAAAAAAAATACTCCCAGAGACAGACAGACACACACAGACGCATGCACGCACGCACGCACACCATGTTTTAGGGAATATTGGTAATAGTGGATCTGATACCCGAGTCTGGGAATACAGGGATGTGATGCTGAGAGAGATTGCTGAGTCAGGAATGTAGCCCGTGGCAGGGTTGCCTGAGGACAAGAGTGAGGTGTGAGAGTTGTAGAGGGAATCTGAGGGAGAATTTTTCCTCCATTGAATTGGTGGTGCGGGTGGGTTTTGTGTTTGGGATCTGGAACTCTCTGTCCTGCCGCTCACCGGTCACCTCTTCCATCCTCTCTCCATCTGCCCGCCCCCCAGTCTCCATTTGCTGCCCCGCTCACTTCTTCAATCTCTCCCACAGCCATGTTGCTCTCCAACGGTCACAACAATCTGGTCAAGCTCGCCGCCACTGGGAGCCACGACATCAGCAAATGCATCTCCGGGGTGACGGAATGGTCAGCGCCCGGTTCCGCGCTCAAGATTGTCTTCGCCCTCATGATCCTGCTGGGTGCCCCCGGCAACGGGGCCGTCATCTGGGTGACAGGCTTCAACATGGGGAGGAACGTGTACACGGTGTGTTTCCTCAACCTGGCGGTGGCCGACCTATCCTACTGCCTCATCTTCCCCACCCTGCTGGCCTACAGCTGCCTGCCCGGTTATTCTTCCAGTAACACATTCTGGAGATTGCTCCGATGGATCTTCAAATTCCACATGTCCACCATTGCTCTGTTGTTAACCCTGATCAGCATCGTGTGGTGCCTGGCCATCACTCGGCCTGTCTGGTTTCATTACCACAAGGGCCTGGTTTGGGTGCGTGCGGCCTGCTTCGGGGCCTGGGGCCTGGCCTTCCTCCTTTGCCTGCCTGAACTCTTGCATCTCTCCACTGAGTCGTATTCGATGGACGAGCCCTGGGTTACATTGGAGGTAACTGGGAACATCCTGTCCTTCGGCCCTCCCCTCCTGATCATGGCCGTGTGCTACCTTCTGATTGGCCGGAAGCTGAAGGGGAGAACGTTCACCAAACCCAGGTACCTCATTCATCTCATCATTACAATGGTCTCTGTTTTTATTGTCTGCTGGCTCCCCATCACTGTTTGTGACACACTCTGGAAATTATCAATATGCATTCCCCTGCAGTCTTTGTATTACACTTCCTCCTTGGGCTCCTTGAACTGCGTCTTCAACCCCCTCATCTACGTCTTCTCCGGCCGCGACTTCCGCCAGGTCTTCAGGCGTTCTCTGGCCGCCACTCTGCGTTTGGCCTTCACCGAGGAGAAGATGGAATTGGGGAACGATCCTCCCATCCACACGGTTTCTGCAGAGACAAGAAACTGAGGGACCCTCCGCTCTCACAAGGGCCCCTGATGACCAAGATTTTGGACATTCAGCAACGGGGGGTGTTGGGGGCTGTTCCTAACGGAGGTCTCTGGGCATAGTTGATCCAACGCCTCCTTAGGCCTTATGATACAGGAAAGACCTTCTCTAAAGCCTCCAGATGTGCATTATCTCATTTTCCTGAATACTTTTCAAACCTTTCTCAGGTCTCCACTCAGCCACAGTCAGAGAAAACAGCCTAAAATTTCCCAAGCTCCCCTTATAGCTGATGCCCTCTAATCCGGGCAGCATCCTGGTGAACCCCTTCTGCACCCTCCCCAAAGCCCCTACACTCTTCCTGTAATAGGATGACCAGAGGTGCTGAATGCCCCCCTTCATCTCTAATCCAGGCAGCATCCTGTGTACCCCTTCTGAACCCTCCGCAGAGCCCCCACAAATCACTTGTAAAGTGGGGTAAACGGAAACTGTGGTTAAGCAGAAATCATGATGA
Source organism: Hypanus sabinus (assembly GCF_030144855.1). NCBI lineage: Eukaryota > Metazoa > Chordata > Chondrichthyes > Myliobatiformes > Dasyatidae > Hypanus > Hypanus sabinus. The sequence goes on along the minus strand of NC_082729.1, from coordinate 22,939,262 downwards.
TCATCAGACAGGATTGTAGGCGGGAAATGCTGATGGAATTAATTCAGTGGTTCAAATGTTTAATTTAGTATTAGTGATTACACACAGTCCGCAACCTGAAACGCTGACACTTCTTAAGATGTCCACAGAAAACAGACAAAATACCAAAGGAACCAAAGACAGAAAATGTTAGAACACCAAAGTCCCCTCCCCCTCCCACACACAAGCAGTAGCAAAAGCATCAACCCTCCCCCCTTCCTCTCCCCCCGACCTGCTCCATCAAGAGTATCAATCCTGGCCCCGACTCACCACCCAAGCAAGAGCAAAGCTCCTCGACACCATGAACGTGAGTCCGCCCAAAACACAGGCGACTGCCCATCCCAACACTTCCACATCTCAGACGGGCTCCCTCTCCCATTATCGATGGGCGAGAGGCACCGCTCCTGCCATAGCGCGAGGGGAGGCCAGCGGCTCGCTGCAATCTGCAGCGTACCCCACTGTCTCGCTGCCGCAATCCCCCGCGGTTCTTCAGTCAGTGACACCGGGAGTGGGTTGACCCACTGGAGGTCGGTAGGTTGATGGGATGCAGGGATGTTCCCTCGGATCAAAACGGAGGTGATAGGCATCCCAATAAATATCCTGCCTCACATTTCCAATGAATATAACTACTTTCACATTAAATACATGCCATCTCCTATTAGCAATTTGAACCCTAGGGTATAGATACCGGATAATCCGTGCCTCTCAGAATCTTATAAACCTCTGCCAGGTCTCCCCTCAGCACCTGCTCCAGAAAAAAACAACTCAAGTTTGTCCAACCTCTCCTTATAGCCCACGTCTTCATCCTTCCTTTAATGGGAGCGAGCAGAACTGAACGCAATACGCCCGAGCGGCCTCTGAAAAGTCTTATACAACTGCATCATGACATTTATATTCAATGCCCCGTCCAATGAAGGCAAGCCGGCCGTACGTTTTCATCACCACCCTATCTGGGGGCGGCACGGTAGGGTAGTGCTTAGCAAGATGCTTTACTGTACGTCTTCATCAGTCCACTGTCCAGACCACTTGGGTTCAATTTCCGCCTTCGTCCCCTGTCAGGGGCCTGTACCCACGTGACAGCGTGGATTTCCTCCAGTTTCCACCCACAATCCAAAGATGTACTGGTTGGAAGGTTAATTGGTGACTGTAAGATGTCCTGTGATTCGGGAAAGGTTAAATCGGCAGCATTGTTCAAAGGGCGGAAGTGCCTATTTCCCGCTGCAGCGGAATAAAATTGAAACCAGCAATTGTATAACTGGTAGGCAGGAACTATAGACTGGGAATCTGTAAGATCCCTATGTACAGTTGTGCAATTATGAGTGCTGTTTTCTCCGCCTTCCGCTCACGGACATGTAAGACATAGTTTCTTTCTGTCCGCCTTTAATCTCTCCCTTTTCCGACTTAAACTGTGAAATTTCGACTTTGTTCAGTCGGATCTGTAGAGCATCAGTTATAGTTATGGCTACCTTAAGAAGCAACAAAAGGGATCCGGACCCAGGCAACGGAAAACCTAAAAAAGCTGTCGAGTTCTCGGAGGAACCTCCTTGGGTGAAGAGTTTGGAGTCTCAAATCAGCCGTATCGGCACTGAAATAACTCAACTAAAAGATCAATTTCTTCCATTTGAGGAAGAAAATTGACTCTCTGAGCCTCGATCTTAAAGAAGTTAGTCGAAATGCGGCTGAGCTTTCTTCTCGTTTGGGAAAGGCTCAACAACGAATCGTCAATCTGGAAGCAAGGTCGCGTCGGAACAATATCCGAATTGTTGTATTAAAGGAGAAATCAGAATCTGCTGACACACTGGGTTATTTTGTTAAAACGTTTCAGTCTTTACTTCTGGAGGCTTGGTCGCAACTCCTGGAGATTGAAATGGCTCGCAGAATCGGTGCTTTAAAACTTTTAGACCAAGTTAAAAACAGGCATGTTGTTGTGCCTTTCCTCCATTTTAGAGACAAAGACCGCATTATTAAGTTTGCAAGAAAGCAAAGGTTGTTTCAAAGCAAAGTTCAGAGATTCACTTTTTCGAAGATTTTCCACGCGAAATTGTTAAGAAACGTGCCGGATTTGCCTCGGCCATGCGATTAGCTTACCAAAAAAAAAGCTTTTTCCATCACTTCAATATCCAGCTAAATTTAGGCTTTTTGTCAAAAATTCTGGGGCTTGTATTTTTGATGACCCAGCCGAAGCATTGCGTTTTATTAACTCTTTCCCTGTCGAGTCTGATGACGAGTCTGAAGACTGAAGCGTGAATGATTTACAACTGTTTGATTGTTTCGCGACCCAAGGAGTGAAGAAATTGGAAGATCTGATGGTTATAGAATGTCTTTAGCTTAAAATGTATTTTTTATCTCTGAAAAAGACTGGTTTGGATGGTTTTAATCTCAGAAGATATAGCAGGAGAACTGTATAAAGACTGTAGCTAATTTTGAACTATCTAGAATTTTTTCTCTGCAGCATTTAAAAGAACCAATTGTCTTTTTTGTTCCATATGCTTTTATAAATATCTTTTAAGTAATTATCTGGATTTCCTTACGTTTTAAAGGTAGATTGGATAATTTGAAGATGGCGATTGTTTTTCTTTTGTGCAAGTATTTCAAGAATTGTTTTGGATGTGTTTTTTCCCGTTATCTAATATTAAGAAGGTTTCTTTCAAAATTGAAGGTCGTTTTGTTTTAGAAAAAAATAAACACTGTTCCTTCCAACTTAATTATATTGAGTTTTATATGTCGACTGTAACGAGTCTTAAGTTCGGTAGAGGGAGACAGAGATTACATTTTTCATTATTTTTATTTAGTGAGGTGGAGTTTATTTTCGCTTTCTCTGCCATCTTTGGAGCTTGTGTTGATTGATATCGGCTTATTTCCGGGCTTTGCAGTTTGGGTGGTTTTTTTTCTTTTTTTTTTCCTTTTTTCATCCCCATTATGGAATCCCGGAGCTTACGCGAATTATTACTGTTGTCCATCTCCGCCATTTTCGTCTTTCTTATCCTGACATGCGTCCAACTATTCTTTTTATATACAAAGGCTCATGATGATATCTAACAGGTAAAGGTTTTAAGTTGGAATGTCCGTGGTTGGAATCATCCTATTCAGCGTAAGAAAACACTTAAAATTATTAACCGATTCCAACTTGATGTAATCTTTGCTCAAGAGACGCATATCAGGTTATGTGATAAAAATTAATGTTTTTAATTTTGGAAGAGATCTCAGTTTCTTGCAAACTCTCAGTAAAATTAGAGGTGTCTCCATTGTTGTTTATTCCAATATTCCTTTTAACGAGGTGGATATTATAGCCGATATGATAGATTTCTGATTGTTAAAGGAATAATTTATATTAGGAAAACAGTTTTGGTTAATAATTATGGACCAAATGTTGATGATCCCTCATTTTTTAAAGCTGTCTTTGCTCTATTACCTGATTTAAATGGATATATGTTATTAATGGGTGGTGATTTTAATACTTGTTTAAATCCTTTAATGGATAAGTCATCATTCAAACATCTACTCCCTAATCGTTTTTAATTGATTATGGCTTAATTGAAAATTGGAGGCATATGCATTCTAGTGATAGAGAATACTCTTTCTTCTCACCTGTTCATAATAAATATTCGAGAACCGACTATTTTATAGTTGATCCTCGACTTCTATTTAATGTTCAGAAATGTGAGTATGATGCGATTGTTATCTTTGATCATGCACCTTTAAACCTAATATTTGAACTGAAAGATGTTGCTTCTATAAGTCCATTTTGGCGTTTTCCAGAACATTTGTTACAAAGATCAGAATTTGTTGAGTTTATTGAAACTCAGATAAAAGAGTTTTTTTCTCTTTAATAATACAGGAAACATCTCAAAGTTAGTAAGCTGGGATACATTAAAAACTGATTTAAGTGGGCAGATTATAGCTAAACTGAAGAAACAAATAAGAAAGGAATTAGTTAAAATCTCTAAACTAATTAAAGAATTAGATAACATCAATGCAACCTTTCCAAATGTTTTGCATTTAAGAGTAGAATTACAATCACAATATAATTTATTATTAATATATCCTATTGAAGGATATTTGTTTAAATTAAAAAGTCAGTTTTATATTTTTGGGGATAAAAATAATACTCTCTTACCTTCCCAATTAAGAGCAGCTGGAGCTAAAAGACAAATTTTAAAGATTCACAAAAATAATGGAGATATAGTAAGTAACCAAGAAGACATCAATAATATTTTTCAAGATTTTTATTCTGATCTTTATAGATCTCAATTTCCTGCAGTTTTCTCCAAAATGAAGGATAATCTTTACATAAGACTAAATTTCCTCAAATTTCTGTTGAAGATCAACAGATGCTTGATGCTCCAATTACTGAGCATGAAATTCAGAAAGCTATTCTATTAAAGCAATCAGGTAAAGCTCCTGGACTTGACGGATATTCTCTGAGATTTTACAAAAAATTTGATAAAGATGACCTTATCTGTATCTTTTAGAAATATTAATGACTCCTTTGAGAAGAGTAGTTTACCTTCTTCTTTTTCTGAAACATCTGTTTCCTTAATCCTAATGAAGGATAAAGATCCTACTGAATGTTCATCATATAGACCTATTTCGCTATTAAATGTGGATGTAAAAATTCTCTCTAAGATAATGGCTAACAGCTTGGATAGTTATTTTACTAAAGTCATCTCTATGGATCAAACGGGCTTTATTAAAGGCCGTTACTCTTTCTCCAATGTTTGGAGATTGATGAACGTTATATATTTACTATTATCTAAGCAACCTCAATGTGTTATCTCTCTCGATGCAGAAAAGGCATTTGATAGAGTTGAGTGGCCATATTTGCTTAAAGTATTAGAAAAAATTGGTTTTGGTAATAATTTCAATAGGTGGCTTTAAATGATTTATAAGAACCCTATTGCCACGGTTATTACCAATAATTTCAGGTCCTGTTTTTTTTCACTTTCGCGTGGTACTAGACAGGGATGTCCATTAAGCCCTTTATTATTTAATCTTGTATTGGAGCCTTTGGCCATAACACTACGTGAAGCTGAAAATATTCATGGTAGTTCTATGAATAGAACCATACATAAGTTCTCTCTTTATGCAAATGATCTTTTGGTTTTTATTTCGAGTCCTGAGGAATCAATTCCTAATCCTTTGGAAACACTAAAAGATTTTGGTAAATTTTCAGGATAGAAACTTAACTTGAATAAAAGCGAATTGTTTCCATTAAATGCACCTGCTTTTATAGATAACGACATTCCATATAGAATTGTTAATTCTTCTAAATATTTAGGTTTTATAATTAATAAAATATATAAAGATCTCTATAAAGTCGTTACATTACATTCATTACATTCGTTACATTATATACGTTACATTCGTTACATTATTGGCAAAAAGGGGTATTTTATTAAAATGGAAAGATACCTCTGTCCCTACGTTAATTGAATAGTTTTCTCCAGTAATGTTATGTGTCAGTTTGGAAAAAAATTAGAAATAGAACTTTTGATCCCCGATTCGATTTTGAGAGAAGATGGGGCTCTTTTGCCAAATATTATCATTTAATTTGAATTATTTTATATGGTTTCCTTCCAATCTTATTCAAAATAAACACGAATTGGCCGTTGATTTTATTTATATATATGAAAATGGCAAGCCGTATTGCTCCAGGGGTTGCTTCCTAATGAGGTTTCCCCCTTTTTATATTCAGTGGGTTTTTCTTTCTTAGTTAGTTGAGGTTCTCTTTTTTCCTTTTTTTCTTTATATATAATTTTTTAAATTTTTATATATTACTATCAGCTTTTTTTCTCTTCAGCTTTATTAATTGTACATGTATTAATTTGTTAAAGTTTTGCATCACTTTATAGCTACAGAAGATTATGTACCAATAAAAAGATTCTAAAAATGATAAAATGAAAAGGAGTGCTGTTATTAACTGCATATTTCCTCTCACTTTTGACCTCTCTCACGCTTGCCCGAGTTAGAGTTTATCTGTCGTTTCCTTGTGCGCATCTGTAAATCATGCAGATTCCGCTTTGAAACCTTTACCAGCGTCTTCTCCGGACAGGCTGGATTGCAATCAGATCGATTGCGAGAATGTGGCGAGTACGCATGCGTCCGGTCGATGCGCGGTGAATCGATTGGACCGCCAACTTGCGGGTGGCTCTCTCCACTTCCACACGCGGGCGTTCGAGTCCGCATGGTTTCGTTTCGGCGGGGCAGGTTCGTAGCTCCGGCACAGTGAGTATCTCAGCGTGTAGTGTTACTAACATGACTCAATAAAAATGCTTAATGATACTACTCCGCCGTCGTTCTTGCTCCGCCGGGACGTAACACAAACCAACTCTGAATCCAAACTACCAAGCCACTGTATCTTATATATTAAATGCGACGTAGAAGGAATTACATCGAACATAGAAGAGTACAGCACAGGAAAAGGGTATTCGACCCCCAATGTTCTGCCGAGCAAACTAAATAGCAAATCAAATACGATCAAGAACTTAATCTACCTTTGCAAAATCTATATTCTACCATCTTTTTAATATGGAGAATGTTCGTTTTTCCATCTATACGGAGATAGAATTTTATAAAGAGAATCAAAAAAACGACTTAGGAATAAAAACGGGTAAGGCCTGAAAAAGGTATATAGATTTAGGCAGGATATCCATTTTAACAGAGTTAATCCGATAATTCAACGACAGAGGGAAGGGCAACCAGTTTGACAGTACCCTTTTCACATAATTCAGAAGGGTAAGAAAATTTTCTTTAAGTAGGTGTTTATAATTCTTAGTAATTGTTACAGACAAATAGGTAAAGTGATTTCTTACAAGTTTAAAATGGAGATTATTATTAATTGATACCAGAGTATTCAAGGCGAAAATGAACTCTTATGTTAATTACGTTAATTCGATTTGTATCCTGAAAATTGGCTGAAACGTTAAGAAAGCATAGGAGCAACGAGGTCTCAACATTACAAATAAAAAGCAATAGATCATCAGCACAGAGCGAAGCATTGTAGGTAGTACCTCTCCTTAAAATACCAGTGATATCTCTGGATTCTCTAAAAGCAGTAGCTAAGGGTTCTGAAGCCAGATCAAAGAGCAAAGGGCTCAAAGGACATCCTTGTCTGGTTCCACGTTGGAATTTGAAAGGTTTAGAATTCTGAAAATTAGTAAGAACCCGAGCAGAGGGAGATACTTAAGTTAATTTAATCCATTGAATGAAATTTAAAAATTTTCAGTTAAAATTTAAAAGTTAAAAATTTCCAAGGTTTTAAATAAACACAGTAATTCCGTTCAACCCGAACAAAAGTCTTCTGGAGATTTCACGCATTCTGATATCTCCTTAGACGGAAATACGTAATGCTAGTAATCAACAAATATTAAAATGGGAATAGCGATTTTTAATAAATCCATTCAGATAATCAGATATGATGAAAGGTAAAATATTTTCAAGCCTACGAACCAAAACGCTGGATAGAATTTTAGTATCAACTTTAAGTAAAGAACTTTGTCTATATGAAGAGCATTCCGCTGGGTTCGTATTTTATTTTAAAGAATAAGATAAATGGAAACTTCATAAAATGATTGAGGGTCTCATCAGCAAGACCGACGAGTCAGCTTACAGAGAGGAGGTGCAGCGGCTAATGGACTGGTGCAGAGCCAACAACCTGTCTCTGAATGAGACAAAAGGGATGGTTGTTGACTTCAGGAGGGCGCAGAGCGACCACTCCCCGCTGAACATCGATGGGTCCTCGGTAGAGATCGTTAAGAGCACCAAATTGGTGTTCACATGACGGAGAATCTCACCTGGTCCGTCAACACCAGCTCCATAGCAAAGAAAGCTCAGCAGCGTCTCTACTTTCTGCGAAGGCTGAGGAAAGTCCATCTGCCACACCCCCCCATCCTCACCACATTCTACAGGGGCTGTATTGAGAGCATCCTGATGAGCTGCATCACTGCCTGGTTCGCAAATTGCACCATCTCGGATCGCAAGACCCTGCAGCGGATAGTGAGGTCAGCTGAGAAGATCATCGGGGTCCGTCTTCCCCCCATTATGGACATTTGCACCACATGCTGCGTCCGCAAAGCAAACTGCATTATCTGGGTACCCACGCACCCCTCATGTATACTCTTCTCCCTCCTGCCATCTGGGAAAAGGCACCGTAGTATTCGGGCTGTCACAACCAGACTATGTAATAGATTCAGACTCCTATCAGACTCCTCCATACCCAGGATCTGGACTGACTCTAACCTACTGCCCTCTACTGTACCTATCGTCTTGTTTATTATTTATTGTAATGCCTGCACTGTTTTATGCAGACCTGGGTACGTCTGTAGTCTAATGTAGTTTCTTTTTCACTGCGTTGTTTTCACGTAGTTCAGTGTAGCTTTTGTACTGGTTCATGCAGCACTATGGTCCTGAAAAACGTTGTCTCGTTTTTACTGTGTACTGTACCTGCAGTTATGGTCGAAATGACAATAAAAAATGACTTGACTTGACTTATTCCTTTAGCTGTTCAGTCCTTAAATCTAGCATCCAGTTTATTCGGCGTAAAATCCGAGTTATATGCACACCATTTAGGAACTGAAATATCTCCCTCTAGTTTATATTCTTTGATAATAGTTTTCCATATTATAAGTCCATTTCACCTATGGGTTATCAATAGTATTTATGTACCTTTCTAGGTTGTTGTCAGCCAAAGTTGCCTGTATGGGGATGGAAAGTATCACGTCCTCAATGTTTTTCCATTGAGCATCATATGATGGGTTGCACCAACATATCACAGCTCTCAACTGTGCTGCAAAATAATAATCTCTAAGAGAAGGTAGGGCCCATCCCCCCTTTTCCTTGGCTCATTGCAAAGTTTTGAGACGAACGCTAGGCCTTCTAACTTGCTAAATACGTCTTGATAGCATTTTGTTCCATTCGTTGAATTGATTTTGATTAATCACTATTGGTAGGGTCTGAAAGAGATCTGACAGTCTGGGCAGTATGTTCATAGTATGCCGTAATATAAAATCCACATTATAATAAGTATTTCTCGAGATACCCCCGCTCTATTTTTTGCTTCCGTTTAGCTTATCAACACTTTTCCAGTGTTGTGGCTCTTCTGGAGGGGGTGAGGGCTGTCTTCGGAAAACTCACAGTTTCTTCCAGATATACTTCTCTCACCCTCCTCCCGCCCCCTGTTTTCTCGATTTTCCCACTATTTCCCAAGCAGATCGTGATAACTGCTCAGCGAGGCATCCCCTCGGTTTGATCTCTCTGACTGGCAACTGTCTGCCATCACGTCTGCTGTTGCCGCTTACATTGTCTGATACAGTTCGATCCCATCTTCATAAAACGCTCGCAGTTTAGCGGGGTACGGAGTTTGGAAACTAATCTTACATTGCTTCAATATCCGCTTTACTTCAGAGTATTCTTTACGTTTCCACAGGACCGCCGTGGGGTAAGCTGGATCGAAATATATTAATTTCCCATTCAAAAACACCCGAATCTTTCTCCAAGCCCTTCGTAGAATCTCCGCCTTGGTATTGTATCGAAGGAATCTAATTACTATTGAACGTGGCTCATCTTCTCTGACTTCAGTTGGCCTCGGGGCGAGCTCACGACTTCTTTACCTTCCCCATTCTCTGTTATTCTATTACCCGCTCTGGTTTCTTACCTCTTCTCTTCACCTCCCCCTGGGTCACCTGTTTCTCCATCGGTCCACTCTCCTTTCCTATCAGATTCCAAATTCTAAAGCCCTTTCCCTTTCCCACCCATCTGGCTTAACCATCACCTTCGAGCTGGTCCTCCTTCCCTTCTCCCACTTTCCTATTCTGGTACTTTCCCCTTTCCTTATCAGTCCTGAAGAAGGGTCCTGGCCCAAAATGTTGACCGTTTCTTCATTTCCTTTGATGCTGCCGGACCTGCGGAATTTCTCCAGCACGGAGGGTCAGACGCAGAGTGAAGGTTGCTCTGTGCCATCCTATCACAGCCTTCCTGGATCAGACTGGGAGTGATGATCCACCTACACCGTCACTTCACGCATTTCTCGGGAAATCAGATAGGTTCTGTTGCTCTCAGCCGAGCGACTTCTCTGTTATCTCCTTGCACCATTGATTAAACTTCCTCATATTGAGTGACTTCTCATTTTAAACAGGGTGTGAGTTTCTTCTCAGGGGTCTAACTGCTTCCTTAATGTAAGACATGTCACAGGCACCAAACTGAACTTTCCCCGGAAGGTTCGCTGCGTGTCTCGACCTGGAGCCTCCGACAATCTCAACTTGAGCCGCTGCGCAGGTCCTTGTTCAAGATTCATTCCTTCTGGTCGCAAGAGTTTTGGATCTGAATAAGACCGCCCAGAAAGCTAAACTGAGCCGGCTAGCCTGCGGTAGGTGAGTTACACTTTCGATGAAGAGCAGGATCCAGGGTGGAGGTGCATTGGGAAAGACAGGGTCTGATCGGAGGCAGTCAGTGCTACTTTCTGTAGGGGCTTCCTGCCACTTTGAGGATGCACAAGGATTGGTCTAGAGGCCATGCATTTCTGATGATGACAGAATATGCGATGGAGTTGTGTGTTGTAAGTGTTTACACAGCGGACACTAGGTGGCTGCTATGGACTACCATGGCTACTGGGGGAAGCAAACATGGCAAAGCGGTTTTAGATGCTGTTGATTGACACATGAGCATAAGACTCTATGATATAGGAGCAGAATTTGATCATTGACTCTGCTCTGCCATTTCATCATAGCTGATCCAATTTCCCTCTCAGCCCCAGTCCTCTGCCATCTCCTCGTCTCCCTTCATGTTCTGACCAATCAAGAATCAACCAACCTCTGCTTTAAAAATACATAAAGACGACCCCCCACGCCCCACAGTGGCCAGTGGCAAAGAATTCACAGATTCACCACTCTCTAGTTAAAGAAATCCCTCATCATCAAAAAGGGCGTCCTATTCTGAGGCTGTGTCCTCTGGTCTTATACTCTCCGACCATAGGAAATATCCTCTCCACATTCACCATTTCACGCTGTCGATGTTTTAAAGAAACATCCTCATCCTTATGAATTCTTGATAACTCAGGTTCAGAGCCATCAAACATTCTTCACATGATAAGCGAACGGGGCTCAATGGGGCCGCACCAAGCCGTCTGAACTCTCAACTGAGTGTGGTGGCGGTGGGGGGTGGAATGAACGAATATGGATCCTGTGCAGCCAGAAAGGAATTAGTTACATTTAGCTCATGTTTTTCCCAGATATCCTTCCGTAAACATGGAAAGCCTAATAAAGTGTCTGAGCCCGAAATATCAACTGCATATTCCTTTCCGGAGATGTAGTGTGAGCTGCTGAGTTCTTCCAGCAATTTGTGTGTGTTACTGTGGATTTCTGGTATCTGCAGAATCTCTTGTGCTTATCACTGTAAAATGTCTCCGTCTAATGCCCGAAAGTGGCGCTACTGCAGACTGGGTATCAGTGTCAGGTTTCATATTACTGTCATAAAATTTGTTGTTTTGCGGGAGCTCGGAGGCCTCTATTGGTCAGGGTCAACCATGGATGTTGCGGTCTTCTTGTCCAGATACACACGCCAGGGCAGTACGATAGGGAGAGCACGCTATTGCCCATGCAGCAGGCTCCCCCTCTCCGCGCATCCAAGGGTTCCGCAGAGACCGATACAGTTTGGCACCAGCAGTGTGGCAGGAGTTGCCAATCAGTGTTGAACATTAACAAATAATATAAATTACAATGAGAAAAATAAAATTAAATGAGGAATGTAGTGGAGAAAGAAGGGAGGTAGTTTTCATAGTCCGTTCAGAAATCTGATGGCAGAGGGGAAGAAGCTCTCCTTAAAAAGAACTTGCAGCGCTTGTCTTCAGGCTCACGTACCTCCTCCTTTATGGTAGCAATAAGATGGCCCTTCCTGGTTGAGGGTGGTCTTCAATGAACAATTGTATTGAATTGAAATAAATTGAATTTCGGTTTATTGTCATTTAAAAGCTACAACTGCAATGCAGTTAAAAAATAAAACAATGTTCCTCCAGAATGATATTACAAAAGCACACGCCAAAACAGGCGACACCTCATAAAGTTTGTCAATACCCAAATCCAGAGTCTGGAGAGGCTGCTGCGTATTAATATCTCGCTACCATCTTAGCGCGTATCCCGGAAAGGAGCTCCAAACCCACCAGACAAAACAAGACTACCCAGACGGAGAACTACTCCCGTCCCTCCACCTTTCTAATTTATGGTATCGCTCCCCCCTTCTCAATCCGGAAGAAGTGTCTCGGCACGAAACGTCGTCTATCTATTAACTTCCATAAACTCTGCCTGGCCTGCTGAGTCCCTCCTGTATCTTTTTGTGTGTTGCGTTGGAATGGTTGCAGTTGAAATGGCCATCCTGTTCGTCACTGACATCCCCCCTGGCAATGTGTCCATCAGGTGTCCGAAACTGTTTCTGCAACAGCGAATGTTTAAACCGGGGGCATCGTCCAATCCCTGAGACCTGTAGACGTCAAACCACGACCCCACATTGAGGACGAGAGAGAACCAGAAAACTGTGTTAATGAGGTTTCCAGAGCCTGATTAAGCTCAGTCATCAGATTTCTCACTGGGTATAATCATAACGCCAAAAGGTCAGACACAGGGCGAAGACAACAGATTCTGCAGATGTTGGAAATCCAGGTTAACACTCGAAAATGATGCAGGAACTCAGCAGTTCAGACCGCATTATGGAAACCAACAAATAATCTACGTTTCGGGCCGAAACCCTTCTCGAGGACGCAGACTGCAGCTTTCACTGCATTGTCTCATTACAAACACCAGGGGTCAGACCCAAACCGAACATCCCTCCATACCGTCCCATCATGCCACCCCTGGGATCAGACAGAAAGAAACTCCCTCCGCGCGGTCACATCAAATGCTCATCGGGTCAGACACAGCGAAGATCCTTCCACACTGTTCCATCACACACTCCTGGGGTCAGGTACAGAGTTAAGTTCCCTGCACACTGCCCTATATCTTTCTCCTGGGGACAGACACAGCGTATAAGACACCTCTTATACTGCCTATCACGCATTCATTGGGTCAGACACAGAATGAATTTTCCTCTACACCATTACCAAACGCTCACAGGGTCAGACACAGAAATAAGTTCCCCTCACCCTGTCTCATCAGGCACTCCTGGAGTCAGACACAGAGTTAAGCTCCTTCCCGTCTGCTATTGCATTCCGTGAGGTCTGGGGATAAGGGAAACTTTAGGGTGAAAGGGGAAGCCATGCCTGAGACTTAGACATCTACTTCCAGAGACAGACATATACACACAATCCCAAACACACGCGTACACAGGGTCAGAGGTAAAATAAGGTGCTCTCTACACCGTGTTATCAAACTCTTCTGGAGTCCAGATGCAGGAAATTGCTTGCATTGGACACACCATCCAACACTCTCGAGACGAGACTATGAGGTCCCCCACGCCATCGCCACACCCTGACGAAGTGTGAAGCTCCCTCCACAGCTTCGCAATGCTCACTCCCCGGGTCAGGCGCAAAGTGAAGCTCCCTCTACACCTACATGGTTTGACACAGATTATCATTTTCATCGCACAAGTAACAGAAATATCGCAAGTTCTAAATTAATTGTGGCTACTGCTAACTCATGACAGCATCCCATCAAACGCACCCGGGGTCAGACACGGAGAGAAGCAACCTCCATATTGCCCCTTCACACACTCCGAGGGTCACTCAGAGTGAAGCCCCCTCGACACCATCGCATTACACACTCCCATTGTCAGACGCAGAGTGAAGCCCCCTCCACACCTTCCCATCACACACTTCTAGTGTCAGACTCATAGTGGAGCTCCCTCCACACTGTCCCATCACACACTTCCGGGGTGAGACACAGTAAATCTCCCTCCACAGTGTCCCATGTTATGTGTGATGAGTAAACCAGATGGAGATGGGGTCCAGAGTTGACCCCCCTGTGAACTATGCTGCTAATGAGAGAGAGAGAGAGATGAAGAACAGAGGTAGAGGCATTTGCAACAGATAAGAGAAAGAGTGACGCATGATTTAGTATTATGGCTTCTTCACTGATTATTTTGCTACAAGGATACTTCTTTGCTCGTTGGCATTCCTGTTGAGACTGCAGGGAGTGGCCTAGTTTGATGGACATGGACACATTGAGTGATAGATGGCTGATACTCCATCAGGGAAGATAAGGAACAGGTCTGCGGAGACACAGGGAGACACAACCCTGGACACTGAAAGAGTGTTGTTCACCCACAGGAAAGTGGGGGCCCTGGAGGATCGGTTCAGGAGAATCGGTCCGGAGCACGGTGGATGAAGGCAGGCCGGTGGGGACTTGTGTGTGTGTCCACCGTTGCCTGGGTGACGAGTCCATCACTGAAAAACGGTCCAGCCTGGAGCGGAAGGGTCATAACCGGTGACCCTAACGGTACAATGGAACAGGAAGACGACGGAAGGTTTGCCTGCTGCAGCTGCTCATCTCTTGCTCGCTCTCTCTCTCTCCAACAATTGCAACACAACAACCACGACCTCAACACCAAACTGAACTGAACTGAACTCTGTATTCTCTTATTATTAATTTACCACTAGACTTTGACAGTGGTTGGTTTTGATTCTAATTCCTACCCTTCTGTATTTATTATTGCTAACCTGTTTTACATGTACCTTTGCATTTTTGATATTGTGATAAACTGATTACTGATAAACACCTTTAGTTACAGTGCCACCAGACTCCGACGTATCATTCCTTTTCGGCTGGTTTAGTAACCCGGTCAGGGGTTTCGTAGCAAATTGGGAGCTCGTCCGGGATTTTGAACGTCAAAATGGGAGGCTGTTGAACTGATCGGGTAAAAATTCCCTAATCTGATTTGGTTGTGTGGGAGGCCGTTAAAGTAGTCGGCAGAAATGGAGATTGACGAATTTCTAAGGGAATCAACTTCGGAGGCATTAGAGAATGCCAGAAAGTTGGAATTTTCGAATATTGTGAGACGGTTGAAACTCTCGGCGATAAAACTGGCGAAGAGAAAGTCGGAGATACAGAGAGCAATAGCCGCGCATTTTGTGTCCCAGAAGGTGTTCCAGGTAGAGGAGTTGGAGCTGCTTCCTGAAAGTAAACCTACCGGAGTTGAGCTTCAGCTTCAGATGGAAAAATTAAGGATGGATGAGAAGGAAAGGAAAAGGGAGCATGAGCTCCGGATAGGGAAGCTGGATGCAGAGAAGGAAAGAGAAGAGGTTGAAAGGCAGAGGGAAGAAAGGGAGAAAGAGAGGCAGTTTGAGCTGGAAAAGTTAAAGGCATTGCAGGGAGGGTCCAGGCAGTAGACCCAAACAGGGGGTTCAAGATTGGTCAGGAGGGTAAGTTGGTACCCACGTTCGAGGAGATAGATGTCCTCCACTTCCTCCATTTTGAGAAAGTGGCTATGAATCAGGACTGGCCTAAGAGGAAGTGGGCTGTTCTGTTACAGAGTGTTCTTAAGGGGAAGGCTCAGCAAGCCTATTCTGCATTGTCTATGGATGAGGCTAAGGATTATGATGAAGTGAAAAGGGCTATACTGAGGAGTTACGAGTTGGTTCCAGAGGCATACCGGCTGTAGTTCTGGAATTTGAGAAAGCCGTGGGACCGCACGTTTTTATAGTTTGCCCGTGAAATACACATGTATTTTGAGCGCTCGTGCGCCTCAAAAGGGGTCAATGGAGATTTTGATAAACTGACACAGTTGATGCTAATTGAGCAGTTTAAAGGTTGCGTCCATGAGGGTATGAGGACTTACCTGGACGAGAAGAAGGCAGAGACTCTGTCTGTGACTGCCAAGTTAGCAGATGAGTATGCCTTAACCCACAAGATTATATTTCCCCAAATAAGAGCTACCAGAGAGGTAGTAGGGACGGTAGAGAAAGTCCACCTGCTAAGGCAGAGAATAAGCCAGGGACTACCGGAAAAGGCAGGGAGGAGGAAAAGCAGGCTGTCAGGAAGTTTCCCAGCTTCACGTGTTGTAATTGTGGGAAAGCTGGTCACATCGCATGTAAGTGCCTGGCTCCGAAGAAGGAGACAGGAAAAGGAAAGGCAACGACCCCGACTAGTTGCATTGATCCGGTCAACAGACCGATGAGGAGGGCGAGGTTAGATATTGCCCAAGAGGGGCGAGAGAAGTTTATTTCGGAAGGGATGGTATCCGTGAAGGGGGTAAATGCAACCCAGTTGCAGTGCGAATCTGCAGAGATATTGGGGCTGGTCAGTCATTGATGCTAAAGAAGGTGTTAGAATTCGATGCTGAGATCGAGACCGGGGAGGTAAATGTGATAAAAGGTATCGGAAAAGGGACTGAGGCCGTTTCTTTGCACAAGATATTTCTGAAATGTGACCTGGTATCCGGACCAGTCATAATAGGGGTGCAGTCTGAACTACCGAAGGACGACGTGGACGTCCTACCCGGTAATGACCTTGCCGGTGGGGATGTGTATTCAGCAGTGAAGATGACGAGCAAGCCTGTAAGTGCTGGGTACCCGCCCATAGATTCCAAGATTTATCCCGCCTGCGCAGTAACTCGCAGCATGTCTAGAAAGGCGGCAGAGGCAGACTCCAGTTTAAACGAGTCCGGCGTTTATTTAGCTGAGACGTTTTTACCAGCTTTGTATCAGAAGGGGTTAACGGATGAGGAGAAAAAGGATAGTGGGGTCAAGGAAAGTAAAGGAGAGGAGGTGGATTTACCATTAGCGAGGAAGGAACTTATAAAGGAGCGGAGACGTGATGAGGAGCTAGTGGCGTGGAAAGACACAGCTCTCTCTGAAGCAGAAATTAACAAGGAACCATTTGGCTACTACCTGAAGGAGGGAGTATTAATGAGAAACTGGAGGCCGACCACTGTGCCAGTAGATGAGGACTGGGTGGTGGTCCAGCAGGTGGCGGTTCCGAAGGTTTATCGGGATGAGATTTTGAACCTGGCCCATAAGATACCCCTAGGTAGACACTTAGGAGTGAGGAAGACAGTAGGTAGAGTTATGAAGGACTTTTACAGGCCAAACATGAGGAAGGATATTATCAACTATTGTAGAAGGTGTCACACATGTCAGCTGGTAGAATAGTCAAAACAGGTTATCTCTAAGGCACCCCTTCGACCGATACCCGCCTTCGAGGAACCGTTTTCCCGCGTCATCGTGGATTTTGTGGGTCCCCTGCCTGGAACTGCGAGTGGGCGGCAGTACGTGATGACCATGATGTGTGCTGCCACTAGATTCTCAGAGGCTGTGCCCCTGAGGAACATTAAAACTTCCGCCGTGGTAAAGGTACTCATTAAATTCTTCACCACGGTAGGGTTGCCTTGGGAGATACAGTCAGATCAGTGGAGTACCTTCACGTCCCGTACATTTCAGCAAATGTTGTCTCAGATGGGAGTTGAACAAATTTTTGGCCTCCGCATACCACCCAGAGTCTCAAGGGGCGTTGGAGAGATTCCATGCGACTTTAAAGACTATGATTAAAACTTACTGCGAGGAAAATACTCGAGACTGTGATGATGCATTGCCACTCCTGTTATTTGCAGTGAGGGACACGGTTCGGGAATCTCTGGGGTTCAGCCCATTCGAGCTCGTTTTTGGTTATAGGCCCAGAGGAACCCTAACCTTACTTAAAGAGAAATGGTCTTGCCTGATAGTACATATCAATGTGATTTGCGACATTGCAAAGAAAAATCTCAAGGACTCCCAAACTAAAATTAAGCTGTGGTATGATAAACGAGCCCGAGAACAAGTATTTCAAGTGGGCGATAAGGTTTTGGTCCTGTTCCCATTAGTGACCAACCCCCTACAGGCGAGATTCCAAGGGCCGTACAAAGTGATTAAGAAAATAGACTCTCTGAATTATGTGATTGAAGCTCCTGATAGGGGAAAGCCGAGCCAGTTGGTGCACGTTAATATGCTGAAAGGTTATCATGATGCAGAAACGGCGCCAGTCGGTGCTGTCACCAAAACAGAAGAGGCAGTAAGGATTGATAATGAGGGGCCCGAACATTTTGAAAAGATATACATAGTGCCCACCAGACCAGAAAACTCTGTTATTTTGGCTAAGTTGCTGATAAGTTCAGTCATTTGAAGCCTGGACAAAGGGAACAGCTGACAAAGCTAATTAACTGGCATGCAGATTTATGTCCAGAGGTTCCGAGGAGATGCAAGGAACTCACACATGATGTTATTGTTACTTCAGCCCAGCCTAGTAAATAGTCCCCCTATCGGATGAATTTGGAAAAGAGCAAGCTTGTTGAAAAAGAAATTGAACATATGCTAGCTGCTGGTATTATCTAGGAACCTTCCTCAGCGTGGACATCTCCATGCGTGGTTGTCACGAAGCCTGACGGTCGTGTAAGGTTCTGTATAGATTACAGAAAGGTGAATGCCATCACAAAGAATGTTGCTTACCCTATCCCCAGTGTGGATGATTGTATTGATATAGTGGGTAAGGCTAGATACATCACCAAGATTTACTTGCTAAAAGGATACTGGCATGTTCCTTTAACTGACAGGGCTCGAGAAATTTCATCATTTGTCACTCCATCAGGGTTATATGAGTATAATGTCTTGCCTTTTGGAATGAAAAACGCTCCAGGGACATTTCAGAGAATGATTGACTCAGTGATTAAAGGGTTAACGAACACAGGCGGCGTGATGCTGGGCCGAGCACATTGAGGCTGTGGAGGAACTGTTTAAACGGATGACTGCAGCCAATCTCACAGTGCACCTCGCCAAAAGTGAATACGGCCATGCCACGGTCACGCACCTGGGAAATGTGGTAGGACAGGGGCAGTTGGCTCCTGTGCAGGCTGAAGTACAGGCTATTTCTGAAGTTCCCGTCCCGACTGATAAGAGGGCACTGAGAAGGTTTTGGGAACATTGGGGTACTATCGGAAGTTTTGTAAGAACTTTGTGGATATTGCCCTCCCGCTTACAAATCTCTTGCAGAAGGATGAAAAGTTTCTGTGGAGCAATCCTTGTCAAGAAGCCTTTGAGAGGTTGAAAACTATACTATGTTACCACCCTGTGTTAAAAGCACCTGACTTTTCGAAACCCTTCTCCCTGGCAACCGACGCAAGCGACGAGGCCGCAGGGGCAGTCTTACTGCAGAGAGCTGAGGAAGAAATTGAACACCCAGTGACTTATTTCTCTAGAAAGTTCAATGTGCACCAGAGAAATTATTCCACTGTAGAAAAAGAATTACTGTCACTTATCCTGGCGTTGCAGCATTTTGAGGTTTACATTTGTCCGGCACAGAAACCATTGATAGTTTATACTGATCATAACACATTGGTATTTTTGACGAACGTGAAGAATAAAAATAGGCGGTTATTAAGTTAGAGTCTGATGTTACAAGAATTTGATATTAAAATACAACATGTACAGGGGACTGATAATGTGATTGCTGATTGTTTATCCAGGTGTTAAATCTGAAATTATATCTGTGTGACCCTGTTGCTTAATGACTGCTTCTGGATTATATTAGACACTGTAATGTGCAGCTATGGTTTGAATTTTCACCCCCGATAAAAATTCTTTTAGGGGTGGGGTGTTATGTGTGATGAGAAAACCAGATGGAGATGGAGTCCAGACTTGACCCCCCCGTGATCTATGCTGCTAATGAGAGTGAGAGAGAGAGAGAGAGAGAGAGAGAGAGAGAGAGAGAGAGAGAGAGAGAGAGAGAGAGAGAGAGAGAGAGAGAGAGAGAGAGAGAGAGAGAGAGAGAGAGAGAGAGAGAGAGAGAGAGAGAGAGAGAGAGAGAGAGAGAGAGAGAGAGAGAATGAAGAACAGAAGTAGCATCTGCTACAGATAAGAGAGGGAGAGAGAGAGAGACGCATGATTTAGTATTATGGTTTCTTCACTGATTATTTACCGTTTGCTACTTCTTTGCTCGTTGGCATTCCTGCTGAGACAGCAGGGAGTGGCCTAGTTTGATGGACATGGACACGTCGACTGATAGATGGCTGATAACCCATCTGGGGAAATAAGGGACGTGTCTGCGGAGACACAGGGAGACACACCCCTGGACACTGAAAGAGTGTTGTTCACCCACAGGAAGGTGGGGGCCCTGGAGGAGCGGTTCAGGAGAATCGGTCCGGAGCACGGTGGATGAAGGCAGCCGGTGGGGACTTGTGTGTGTGTCCACCTTTGTCTGGGTGACGAGTCCATCACTGAAGAACGGTCCAGCCTGGAACGGAAGGGTCATAACCGGTGACCCCAACGGTACAATGGAACAAGGAGACGACGGAAGGTTTGCCTGCTGCAGCTGCTCATCTCTTGCTCTCTCTCTCTCTCTCTCTCTCTCTCTCTCTCTCAAACAATTGCAACACAACCACTACCGCAACACGAACTGAACTGAACTGCTGTATTCTCTTATGACTATTCATTTACCCCTAGACTTTGATAGAGCTTGGTTTTGATTCTTATTCCTACACCTGCATTTATCATTGCTAACCTGTTTTACATGTACATTTGCAATTTTGATATTGTGTTCCTTAGTTTACTAATAAACACCTTTAGTTACAGTACTACCAGACTCCAACGTATCATTCCTTTTCTGCTGGTTTAGTAACCCGGTCACGGGGTACGTGACACCCACCACACACTCCCGGGATCGGACACAGAGTGAAGATTCCTCTACACCATCCCATCACACACTCCCAGGTTCAGATACGTTCAGCTCCCACATGCCGTCTGGTCATTAATTGCCAGGTTCTGACCCTGAGCGCAAATTCACAGCATTCATTACACACTCGCATGGTTTGCAACGGCGCGAAACTTCCTCCGCCCTATAGCGGGCTCACAGGGCCCTTGCTAAAACTCAGAACTTTATTACTTATGCCACCTCTGTAAAATAAAGGAAGCAAGTTGCTGTTCTTTTTTGTGTGCGTTCAATGTTATCTCCTTGTGTTATTGAGAAACCACCATTAACTGAGCTTTGCCGTCTTCTGGCTTTCCAGAAACCCATCCCACCCATTGGGCGGGCAGCACGTCACCGTTAGCTTGGCCTTCTTCAGAAGTGCCGTCAAGCCCCTTCTCTACGACCCCCCTGGCCACAACTTCCTGCAGGTGCGGATGCTTCAGTTTCCGCACACATTGCAAAATGTACGTGTCAGGTTGGTAACTTGTAGATTGCTATGCTGGTGAAATTGCATTGCCCTCAACTTGACCTTCTGATTCCTGTGGACAAACAAATTCGGAATCTAATCTTGGTCAAATTGCACCTTGATGCGCTGTAAAACAAATTTCAGCGGTGTAATGTTTTGGAACTTCAACCTGTCACAGAATGTTCATTTGAAGGAAAATAAGTGCACGAGTTTGGAACAGTGCGGAGCTCCCTCCACACTGTCCACGTACACTGCATTGGTCAGACACAGATGAAGCTCCCACCACACTGTCCATCAGTAGCTGCAGGGGTCATATACAGAGTGGATTTCCAACGAAACTGTCCATTAAACACTCCAGGAGTCAAACACAGAGCACGTTGCCTTCCCAATGTCCGAACTTTCTCTCTGTCTCCCCCCCCTCTCTCTCTCTATCACACAAACACACACACCCGGAGTCAGAGCCAAAGTTAGGTTCTTTCAGCATACACTGTGTCTTCACATTCTTCCGGAGTCAGGAAACAGGAAATTGCCCACATTGCACTGTTGTATCCAACAATTCCGGGACCAGACTGTGAAATTCTCCACGGCGTCGACGCACCCTCCCACAAGCAGAGACACAGTGAAGCCTCCTCCAAACCGTCGCAATGCAC
The DNA here is from genome assembly GCF_030144855.1 of Hypanus sabinus. Lineage (NCBI taxonomy): Eukaryota > Metazoa > Chordata > Chondrichthyes > Myliobatiformes > Dasyatidae > Hypanus > Hypanus sabinus. The sequence goes on along the minus strand of NC_082729.1, from coordinate 22,917,498 downwards.
TGTCCCAGGGTCAGGCGCAAAGTGGAGTTCCCTCTACAACGTAATGTCAATCACTCCTAGGGTGATACACAGAGTGAAGCTCCCTCTACACCATCCCAAAACACACTCCCAGGGTCAAACAGAATGAAGCTCCCTTTACTCCATCCCATCTCACACTCCAGGGGTCATACAGTGAAGTCCCCTCTTCACTGCACCATCACTCTCTCCTGAGATCAGACACAGAGTGAACCTGTCTCCACAATGTCCCGTCACACACTCCCAGGGTCAGACAGAATGAAGCTCCCTTTGCTTCATCCCATTACACACTCCAGGAGACAGACACAGGCTATATCGTCAAATTATACATTCCTGGTGTGCAACTCCCTCACACCTTCCCATCTCACACTCCTGGGGCACGGAATAGACACAGATACTTATATTCTATATTCTCATAAGTAAAGAAAGTATTTGTTTTTTTTCCGTTGAGTGAAGTCATTGTTTTTTCTTGGCATCATAGCCAACTTCCTCAAATGGTTTTTTTCGCCTGATTTCTCCCTGTCACTGCTTGTGTCGTAGTGGGGCCTACAACCACCCCACCATCCCATCCTTTGGGATTGCAGGTATATTACCATTGACTTGGCCTCCTTCCATAGCTCCCCCGAACCCCTTGTTTGGATCTTTTTTGGCCACGTCTTGCGCCGGGTCTTCAGAGGCTTCCCAGCCACCTCGCTGCTCATGGCTTTCCCCGAGGAAGGGCCAGGGTTGGGGAATGACACTCCTGACCCCTCCACCTCCTCCAAGGCCAGGGGCTGAGGGCCATCCTGGTGATCGACATCCTTTGACGACATGGGAGGGAGGGCCACTCTTTTCATCAGGACCTGGAGTGGAGCGTGCTGCACAGAACACCAGGAACATGGAAGAAGGACCAGTATGGTGAGCGTGAGGCCCTTTGACCCACTGTGATTGCGTTGAAGTGTCTACCCAATTAAATTAATCATTGTTGTCCGGACATGGTCCATATCCCTCCATGAGTCTGTCTAATTATGATAGACCATGATGGTATCTGTTGCCACCACAGTCTATTCCAGGATATTATCGGTCTCTGTATGGAAACGTAGTTAATCTATCCCAATGTGGCTTCCTTTTCGCTGGTGGGACATAACCTAAGTTGTGAGTCCATTCCATCAGCCAAGGGCGGTATTTTCTAGTGGCCGCCCATTTTGATGTCTGTCCGCAATCCAATTCCGACATGCCAGTCCATGGTTTCCTCTTTTGCCCATCACGGGGCCACCCTCACGGTTGAGGAACAACACGTCATACTCTGTCTCGGTAGCCTCCAACCTGATGGCACGAACATCGATTTTCCCTTTTTTATTTGCAATTTATTATTTTAAAATTCAAGTTTGTCATCAAACAAACATGTCCATAAGATGTATTTCAGATATTGTATATATATATATATGTCATCTAGTCATGTTTGCCACAAATCTCCACATAATATTTATCTGAAGTATACACTTGTAGAAAAGAGAGGAATGAAAGAACAAGGAAAAGGAGAAAACTATGTACAAGTAGGAAGTGATCTTTTTTTTCAACATATTCATTGATTTGTGAGGATAAAATCAGGCCTAAAAGATGCTATGTAGTGAAACCATTTTCCCAGTATGCATCAAATTGTTCCAACTTATGATAAACAGTTGTTTCTATCTTCTCCATTTTGTAAATGTCCATTGTAATTTCTATCCATGCATTTAAGGTTGGGGTCTCCTGTGATAACCATTTCCTAGAAAGTGTCTTTTTACCAGCCACCAGTATCATATCTATTAAATATTTATCTCTTTTCAACGATTATTGAGGTATGTACCCAAAATATATGGTCTTACGTCGTAAGGATATTTTGCATTGTGTATCCCTTTCCAATTGTCTTTGATAACAGGGCATTCCCAGAAAATATGAGAATGGTTTACATTTTGATTTTCCCAAATTTTCCAGCACACAGGGAGGTTACGATCATAATGGCATTTCTGAGAGTTTGTAATAAAATATCTTACCAAGTTTTTCCATCCAAACTATTTATGTACCTTTGTAGTTTGTTGTCAGCCAAAGTTGCCTTCATGGGGATAGAAAGTATCCTCTCCTCCATGTTTTTCCGTTGAGCATCATATGATGGGTCGCACCAAATTATCACAGCTCTCAACTGTGCTGCAAAATAATAACCTATGAGAGAAGGTAGGCCCCATCCTCCCTTTTCCATGGCTAATTGCAAAGTTTTGAGACGAACTCTAGGCCTTCTACCTTGTCAATTATATCTTGATAATCATTTGTACCATTCATTGAATTGATTTTGATTAATCTCTTTTGGTAGGGACTGAACGAGATGTAATGGTCTGGGCAGTGTATTCATAATGTACTGTAATATAAAGTCCACATTATAACAAGAATTTCTCTAGAAATGTATAGCACCGTCTATTTTTGCTTCCGTTTAGCTTATCAACACTTTTCCAGTGTTGTGGCTCTTCTGGAGGGTGTGAGGGCTGTCTTCGGAAAACTCCCAGTCTCTTCCTGATACACTTCTCTCGCCCTCCTCCCGTCCCCTGCTTTCTCGATTCTCTGACTATTTCCCAAGCAGATCGGAATAACTGCCCAGCCAGGCTTTCCCTCGGTTTGTTCACGCTGACGGGCAAGCCTCTGGCCTTCATGTCTGTCGTCACCTTTTCCATTGTCTGATAGAGTTGGATCCCATTTTCATAAAACACTCGTAGTTTAGCAGGGTAAGGAGTTTCGAATCCAGTGTTTCTTTGCTTCAATATTCGCTTTACTTTAGAGTATTCTTGACGTTTCTGTCGAACCGCCGGGCGGTAATCTTGATCGAAATATATTAATTTCCCGTCCAAAAACACCCTTCTCATTCCCCAAGCCCTTCGTAGAATCTTGGCATTGTATCGATGGTATTTAATTACTGTTAATCGTGGCTTATCTTCCCTGAGTCCAGTAGGCCCCGGGGCGAGCGCACGATGCACCCTGTCAGTTTCAAGCGCCATTGTCGAAGGAATCGCTAGCGCGTCTCGCAGCAACTTTCCTACAAAGCCCATCGTAGACAAACCCTCCGCTCCTTCGGGAACATTGTATATCCTGATATTTTTTCCACCGTGATCTTCCCTTCTGGTAAAGCAGTTTACTTTCTTGTTAATTTAATATTTTTATCCTCTTACTTAGTGTGCGTCCCAAGTTTTGCATGCGATCTTCCACCTTCTGAATTCGTGTCTCTGCCACTGCGTTTTTTGATTGACGTCGGCGACCTCTGACTTGATACCATTTCGTTGCTGTTTTATATTTTTTTGGAATCCCCGCATCTCTCCCAGAATTTTTATCATATTTGCCGCTTCGCCTGAACCAGGCCCATCCTCAGCCTCGCTACCACTTGTTCGGGTACGAGACCCGCTCACTGCACCCCTCTCCTCCATAGGCTCCGCAGTGATGCGTTTTATTTATCTCCATTCTTTTCCCCCTTTCTTGCCCCCCTTATCATTTCAGATATTTTCAAAAGATCTTGTATTTGATGGATTAACGGCAATAAATATGCTTTTTTTCCGGAGGAGCTATTTACAAGCTGACATTCTGGACGATGACGTCACTGAAACCGCCTGAATTTTACCTTCTGGTAACTTTTTTACATTTCCCCTTCTCTGTTCTTCCATTCCCCCCTCTGGTCTCTTACCTCTTCTCTTCACTTCCCCCTGCGTCCCCTCCTTCTACTCCTTCTCCCTCGGTCCACTCTCCTTTCCTATCAGATTCGTAATTCTTCAGCCCTTTACCTTTCCCACCCATCTGGCTTACCCATCACCTTTCATCTGGTCCTCCTTCCCCTCTCCCACTTTTTTATTCTGGCACCTGCCCCTTTCCTTATCAGTCCTGAAGTAGTGTCCTGGCCCAAAATGTGGACTGCTTATTCATTTCCCGTGATGCTGCCTGACCTGCGGAATTGCTCCAGCACTCCGAGGGTCAGACCTAGAGTGAAGGCTGCTCTGTGCCATCCTATCACCGCTACCCTGGATCAGCGTCGGAGCGAAGCTCCAACTACACTGTGACTTCACGCAGTTCTGGGGAAGTAAGTTACATTCTGTTGTTCTCAGCCGAGCAGGTCCACTGGTATCTCCTTGCACCGTTGGTTAAACTTCCTCATATTGAGTAAGGTCATTTTAGAAGGATGTGAGTCTCTTCTGAGTCGGACTAACTGCTTGCTTAATATAAGACGTTTCACAGCCACCAAACTGAACTTCCCCAGGAAGGCCTCGCCCTGGAGCGTCGGACAGTCCCAACCTGAGTCGCTGCGCAGGTCCTTGCTCAAGACTCATTCCTTTTGGTCACAGGAGTTTTGGATCTGAATACGACTGCCCAGGAAGCAGAACTGAATCGGAGAGCCCGGGGAAGGTGAGTTACACTTTCGACGGAGAGCAGGTTCCAGGGTGGACGTGCATTGGGAAAGACAGGGTCTGACCGGATTACAGTCAGTGTAACTTTGACTAGGGACGTCCTGCCACAGTGAGGGTGTGCAGAATTGGACGAGACACCATGCATTTCAGACGATGGCAGAATATGCAAGGGAGATGTGTGTGGTAAGTTTTTACACAGAGGACAGTGGGTACCTGATATGGACTTCCCTGGCTAGTGGGGAAGCACACATGGCAAAACGGTTTTAGATGCTGTTGATTGACAAATGAGCATAAGACTGTAAGATATAGGAGCAGACGCCACGAGTGAATCTGCAGATGCTGGAAATAAATAAAAACACAAAATGCTGGCGGAACTCAGCAGGCCATACAGCATAGATGGGAGGAGGTAGTGGCGACGTTTCGGGCCGAAACCCTTCATTAGGTAACATGGGATGGACGAGGGGGGATAAGAATTGGGGGGAGGGATTTAAGTAGAGAGCTGGGAAGTGATAGGCTGACGGGAAATGGGCTAGGGGAAAGGTGGATAATTAAGGGAAATAAAAGAGAAAAAAAAGGTAGGGCTGGGGGGAGATTATATTGAGGGGGAAGAGAGGGCGAAAGAGAACCAGACTAAAATTATAGATAGGGATGGGGTAAAGGGGGGGATAGGGGTATCAATGAGGTCTGTGAGTTGAATATTCATGCCAGCAGGTAGGAGGCTACCTAGGCGGGAGATAAGGTATTGCTCCAACCTGCGTGTGGCCTCATCATGACGGTAGAGGAAGCCATGGACATACATATCGGAGTGGGAGTGGTCTGTGGAATTGAAGTGAGTGGCCACAGGGAGATCCAGCCACTGCTGGAGGACTGAACGCCGGTGTTCGGCGAAACGGTCTCCCAGTCTGCGGCGGGTCTCCCCAATGTATAAATGACCACATCAGGAGCACCGGATACTGTATATCACCCCAGTTGACTCGGAGGTGAAGTGGTGTCTCACCTGAAAGGACTGTCTGGGGCCTAGGATGGTGGTGAGGGAAGAAGTGTGGGGGGCTGGTGTAAACCCCCCTCGTCCATCCAACGCTACGTCACTCCTGATGAAGGGTTTCGGTTCGAAACGTCGCCACTAGCTCCTCCCATAGATGCTGTCTGGTCTGCTGAGTTCTGCCACCATTTTGTGATTTTATATAGGAGCAGAATTAGGCCATTGGCTCGGCCCTGCCATTTCATCATAGCTGATCCAATTTCCCTCTCAACCCCAATCCTTTGCAGTCTCCCCGTATCCCTTCATGCTCTGACCAATCAAGAATCAACCTCTGCATTAAAAATGCAAAAGGAGCACACCCCTCAGTGGCCTGTGGCAAAGAATTCACAGATTCACCACTCTCTAGTTAAAGAAATTGCTCATTATCTAAAAAGGTGCCCTTATACACTGACGCTCTGCCCTCTGGTCTTAGACTGTCTAAGCACACGAAATATCCTCTCCACATTTACTCGATCATGCAGTCGATGTTTCAATGAGGTCACTCCTCATCCTTCGGAATTCTTGTGAACTCAGGTCCAGAGCCATCAAACACTCTTCACATGATAAGCCTTCTAATCTTCAAACCATTTTCGTAAACCTCCTTTGAACATTCTTCAGTTTCAGCACATCCTTTCGAAGAGAAGGGGCCCAAAGTGGCTTCACTAAGCCATCTGAAGTCTCAATTGTGGGGGGGGGGGTGGGGTGGGGGGGTGATGAAGGAATTTGGATTCTGAGTAGCCAGAAGGGTATTAGCTAAATTTTAGCTTCATGTTGGTCCCAGTTACCCTTCTGCAAACACAGGAAGCCTAATAAAGTGTCTGAGCCCGAAACATCAACTGCTTTTTCCTTTCCGGAGATGCTGTCTGACCTGCTGAGTTCTTCCAGCAACTTGTGTGTGTTACTGTGGATTTTTGGTATCTGCAGAATCTTTTGTGCTTCTCACTGTAGAATGTCTTCCTCTAATGCCCGACCAGGTATCAGTATCAGGTTTCATATCTCTGGCGTACAATTTGTTGTTTTGCGGGAGCTCTGAGGTCTAAGCTGGTCAGGGCCAACCATGGATGTTGCGTTCTTCTTGTCTGGATACACAAGCCAGGGCAGTACGATAGGGAGAGCACGCTGTTGCCCATGTAGCAGGCTCCCCCTCTCCGCGAATCCAAAGGACCGGCAGAGACCGGTGCATTAGGCACCAGCAGTGTGCAGGAGTTGGCAATCAGTATTGGACATTAACAAATAATATAAATTACAATGAGATATATAAAATTAAATGAAGCAAGTAGTGGAAAGAGAAGTGAGGTAGTCTTCATGGTGGGTTCAGAAATCTGATTGTAGAAGGGAGGAAGTTCTCCTTAAAAAGTTGTACCGTTTGTCTTCAGGCTCCAGTAACTACTCCTTGATGATAACAAAAAGAGGGCACGTCCTGGCTGATGGCGGTCGTTAATGAAGGAGGCCTCCTGAACCCCACCCTCAGCCTTTCTATTTGATGCCATCGCCCCCCCCCCCTTTCCTTCGCAGTCCCGAAGAAGTGTCTCTATCTATTAACTTCCATAAACGCTGCCTGTCCTGCTGAGTCCCTCTAGTATCTTTTTGTGTGTTGCCTTGGAATGTTTGCAGTTGAAATGGCCATCCTGTTCGTCACTGACGTCTCCCTAACAATGTCACCACCTGGTGTCCGAAACTGGTTCTGCAACAGCGAATGTATAAACAGCGGGTATCATCCGATCCCTGAGACCTGGAGACGTGAAACCACGACCACACATTGAGGACGAGAGAGAAATAGAAAAAAGAGCCTGATTAAGTTCAGTCATAAGGTTTCTCACTGGGTATAATCATAACGCCAAAAGGTCAGACACAGGGCGAACACAAGAGATTCTGCAGATGTTGGAAATCCAGGTTAACACTCGAAAATGATGCAGGAACTCAGCAGGTCAGACCGCATTATGAAGACCAAAAAAATAGACGCAGAGTGCAGCTTTCACTACATTGTCCCATCACAAACTCCAGGGGTCAGTAAGAGAGTGAAGATCCCTCGATACCGTCACATCATGGAATCCCGGGGATCAGGCAGAGAGAAGCTCCCTCCATGTGGTCACACCAAATATTCATCTGGTCAGACACAATGAAGATCCCATCATGCACTCCCGGGGTCAGACAATGAGTGCAGCTCCTCGCACACTTCCATCACACACTCCTGGAGACAGACACAAACTCCTAGTGTCAGGAACAAAGTGAAGATCCCAGCACACTTCCCTATCTGTTCCTGCTCAGGTCAGACACGTGCGTAACTCCCTCTAGCACTAACTTTCACACATTCCTTGGTTGAGACACAGAATGAATCTTCCTCCACACCATCACATCAAACACTTCCAGGGTCAGACACAGAGTCAAGCTCCCTCCGCAGCGTCCCATCACACATTGTCGGATCAGACATAGAACTAAGCTCCCTCCACACTGTCCCATCACACACTCCCGGGGTCAGACACAGAGTGAAACTCCCTTCCATCTGCTATTACATTCAGTGAGGTCTTGGGATAAGGGAAACTTTGATGTACAAGGGGAAGACATGCCTGACACACACACACACACACACTTCCAGATTCAGACATACACACACACACACACACACACACACACACACACACACACACACACACACGCACACACACTTGGCGCGTGGCTAAGTGATTAAGGCTTTGGACTAGCGATCCGAAGGTTTAAGATCGAGCCTCTGCAGAGGAAGCTTGTGTGTCCTTGAGCAAGGCACTTAAGCACACACTGCTCCTGCAGGTTTACAGCCCAGTTGTTGCTCTTGGTGTAGTATGAACAAGACAAAACACATACACCCACACACACACACCCAAACACAGACAGGTACGCACATACACACACATACACAAACACACACACCTACAGACAGACACGAGTCTGGGAATACAATGATGTGATGCAGAGAGAGATTGATGAGTCAGTAACTTAGCCCGTGGCAGGGTTGCCTAAACCCAGGGGACAAGAGTGAGATGTGAGACCTGTGGAGGGAACTTGAAGTAGAATTTTTCCTCCAGTGTGTGGGGGCCGGTATTGTGTTTGGGATCTGGAGCTCCCTGTCCTGCTGCTCACCACTCAACAGTTTTATCATCTCTCCATCTGTCCACCGTCCTGTCTCCGTTCGCTGTCCCGCTCACTTTTTCAATCTCTCTCCCAGCCATGGCGCTCCCCACCGGTCACAACAACAACCTGATCGAGCTCGCCGCCACTAGGAGCCTCCTCAACAGCAACTGCAGCTCCGGGGAGATGAAATGGTCAGCAAACGATGCGGCGCTCAAGATGTTCTTTGCCCTCATCATCCTGCTGGGTGCCCCCGGCAACGGCGCCGTCATCTGGGTGACAGGCTTCAACACGGAGAGGAGCGTATACACGGTGTGTTTCCTCAACCTGGCGGTGGCCGACCTTACTTACTGCCTCACCCTCCCCAGCCTGCTGGCCTACAGCTGCCTGTCAGATCACTCCTCCAGTAACACTTTCTGGAGATTTCTCCGATGGATCTTCAAATTCCACATGTCCACCATTGCTCTGTTGTTAACCCTGATCAGCATCGTGCGGTGCCTGGCCATCACTCGGCCTGTCTGGTTTCATTACCACAAGGGCCTGGTTTGGGTGCGTGCGGCCTGCTTCGGGGCCTGGGGCCTGGCCTTCCTCCTTTGCCTGCCTGAACTCTTGCATTTCTCCACTGAGTCGTATTCGACGAAGGAGACCGAGGTTGCGTTGGAGATAACTGGGAACATCCTCTCCTTCGGCCCCCCTCTCCTGATCATGGCCTTGTGCTACCTTCTGATTGCCCGGAAGCTGAAGGGGAAAACGTTCGCCAAACACAGGTACCTCGTTCATCTCATCATTACAATGGTTTCCGTTTTTATTGTCTGCTGGCTCCCCGTCACTGTTTGCGACACTCTCTGGAAATTATCAATATGCATTTCCCTTAAGTCTTTGTACATCACTTTATCCTTGGCCTCCTTGAACGGTGTCTTCAACCCCCTTATCTACGTCTTCTCAGGCCGCGACTTCCGCCAGGTCTTCAGGCGTTCCCTGGCCGCCACTCTCCGTCTGGTCTTTGCCGAGGAGAAGATGGAATTGACGACCGATCCTCCCATCCGCACGGTTTCTGCAGAGATAACAAGCTGAGGGAGTCTCAAGATGGCGCTTATGGAGTGAAGCGGTTTTAGGCTTCGCTCCAATCCTTTTACTTTTTTTTTTACCTACAAGCACCCCCTAACTGATCTGTTTATACCTATTCCAAAGGGGTTCAGACGTATGAAATCTTTTTTCAATTGTTTGAATCATTTTCAACTCTTTGAAATGTTTAAAGCAAAGGAATTGAAACAGACGAAATAACCTTAACTTTGGAAGCAATTGCGAAACTTATGGACGACAGACTTGAAAAACTGGAGAATAAATTAACCTCAAAGCTTTCTACGTTCGATGAAATTTTAAAGATACTTGACGCAAAACTTCAATCACTTACACTGGATTCACAAAAACAACAAGCAAGTATTTTAGTTCTTGAAGATGCCGCTCGCCGCAGAGATGGCATAATTGAAACTCTGCCGCAACAGCAAGCTTCCACTTCTCAACTGCTGGATCGTTATAAATCTAAAATCACTGATCTTGACAAACGCTCTCGAAGACAAAATCTCCGGATAATTGGGATTCCGGAAATATTTGAGAACGGTGATCTCTGTATTTTTCTCCAAATTTTTAATGGATGTCGTCTGCTCAGAAGTACTGGATACACCTCCAATAATCGACCGTGCGCATCGCTTTTCTCGTTTTCAATCAGCTTCAGCTTTGAAACCACGACAAGTAATTCTCCGGATCCATTATCCTCATACCAAAGAACGTTTGATTCGGGCTGCCCGGAAAAAGGGTATGATCGGCTTTCAAGATTTTAAATTGCGTATTCTGGAAGACTATAGTTCCGAAGTTTTAAGGGCAAGAATGGCTTTTAAATCGGTTATGTCGGAAATTCATCAGGAAGGCTACAAGCAAGCGCTGTTATTTTCAGCACAATTGAGAGTTACTCTGAAAGATGGGACTTATCTGCTGTTCAAATCTCCAGCGGATGCTCAAAGATTCCTTGAAGAATAATACTTTTTTTTTTACTACGGGTTGACTAATGTAATAATTAGTTTATAGATTTGGATCTTTTATAAAATGATGATGTTTTTACGAGATGGCTTACACGCATTTCTTACATGGTAAAAAGTCTAAAAGTCCGTTTTTGGTTTACTCTGAGTTTGTTCTTTTTATATTATTATTCTGTTAGTTTTGGAAGTAACTCATTAGGGTTTTCTTTTAAGTTCATATACACTTTTAGTATTTTTAACGTTTAAATATTAAGATTTTTTTAAAATAAAAAACTTTTCTATGATGTCTTTTCGTTTCCCCGAAAGACCTTAGTGTTTGGATACATCACATCCGTTTTGATGTGTCTGAATAAGTTTAAGGACTTTCTTTTAAAACACTAATACAATATTATCCATTTATGGGTTTTACCTTTTTAATTTTTTAAAATCCTTTTGTTTTATATATATAATACTAATTTTATACTTTATTCTTTGTTATATTAACCCTTTCTTATAATATGGGTGGTTTGTATCTTTTATTTAACTTTTTTGTTCGAGTTGCCGTCTTGAGACATGGGGTTAAATTTAGTATTAGATCGCTTGCTTGCCTCTTTTTGGCTTTTCCCCTGGGGTTTTGAGGGTGGAGGGAGGGGGATTTTTTTTGCTTGCTTCACGCTTAGTTTTACTTCATGGGCTGATTCGAAACTACAAAAATGGTTGCAGTGTCATGACTTCCGGTTCCTCCTTGAACTTACTTCCCTCTTACGGATTCATGAATACATCTTTTTTTAACCTTATGTGTTAATTGTAATAAATATTGGCAATATGGATAAGATTATTAATTTTGTTTCTTGGAATATTAATGGTTTAAATCATCCGATCAAACGGAAAAAATATTCAAAGTATTCCACAGAAGGAATGCTAATATTATCTTTGTACAAGAGACTCATGTGAGGAAGGTGGATAGTCAATGTTTTTTTTAGGTTTTGGTAAGACCAACAGTATCACTCGAATTCCCAAGCCAAAGTAAGAGGCGTTTCCATTTTTATAGATTCTTCAACCTCCTTTATACACTATGAAACAATTTCAGACCCACAAAGTAGACTTTTGCTTATTACTGGTTTACTTATTAATCAAAACGTTGTTTTAGTTAATGTTTATGCTCCAAACACTGATTGTCCTGAATTTTTAAAGTGTCTATTTACATCCTTTCCTAATTTGAATCAGTACATGCTGATAATGGGTGGGGATCGGCCTCGCTTATTAATTCCTTTATGATTGATTCTGGAATTTCTAAAATTTGGCGGTTTTTACACCCCAATGACAAAGAGTTTTCATACCTTTCTCATGTTTATCATAATTATTCAAGAATTGATTACTTTTTTATTGGTCACCATTTACTTACAGATTTTATTGATTGTAAGTATGACCCCATTACCATTTCCGACCATGCACCTTTGAAGCTATCGATTAACACAATGGACTCATCTATTAATGCTAAATCTTGGAGGTTCAACTCTATTTTATTGCAGGACTTAGACTTTCTTAATTTTATTAAACAACAAATTGATTTGTTTTTCTCAACAAATTCTACAGCAGAGATCTTTAGTGGAATTTTATGAGACACTTTTAAAGCATTTATTCGAGGACATTATTTCATAGTCTGCTGGAGTTAGGAAACGAACTAATTCTAAAAGATTAACATTGGTTGATAGAATCAAAGCAATTGATAAGATTTATTCAGTGACTCCCAGCAAAGAACTTTATAAAGAAGGAGGTGAACTTCAAATGGAGCATAGTTTGTTATTATCTTCTTCGATTGAAAATCAGTTAATTAAATCTAGAACCCAGTTTTATGTATATGGAGATAAGTCTGGCAAATTATTGGCTAATCAATTGAAAACTGCTTCGGTTAAACGACAAATTACTAGGATTCGTAAACGAGATGGCACTCTGACGATCAACCATAAAGTGATAGATAAAGCCTTTCAAGATTTTTATAATTCTTTGTATCAATCAGAATTTGTTGAGGATTTTTCTATAATAGATGAATTTTTAAGAAAATTGAATATCCCAAAATTAACAACAGAGGATAGTGTATTCCCAGATGCACCTATTACGGAAGCAGAAATAAAAGAGGCTACTTTTTCAATGAATTCCGGTAAAGCTCCTGGTCCGGATGGCTATACTGTAGAATTTTTTAAATCCTTTCCCTCTATACTCTCTACTTGGCTTTGTAAAATTTTAAAAGATGCGTTAACTATAGGTAAATTGCCACAATCTTTTTATGAAGCCTCTATTTCTTTAATTCTTAAAAAAGATAAAGACCCCAGTGAATATGCATCCTATCGGCCTATATCCTTGCTGAATACGGATTTTAAGATTTTTAGTAAAATTTTGGCCACTAGATTAGAAAATATATTACCTCGAATTATTTCTGAAGATCAGACTGGATTTATTAAAAACCGCTGCTCATCTTTTAACATTAGAAAGTTAATTAATGTTATTTATACTCCCTCACCCAAAATGCCAGAATGTGTCGTTTCCTTAGATGCTGAAAAAGCATTTGATAGAGTTGAATGGCCATATTTATTTAATACGTTGCAGCATTTTAATTTTAGTTCGAAATTTATTTCATGGATTAAATTAATAAACTATAAACCCTTGGCTTCGGTCTTTACCAATAATCAAAGATCTTTTTTTCAGTTATTCCGTGGTACAAGGCAAGACTGCCCTTTAGGTCCTTTACTATTTGACATTGTTTTGGAACATTTAGCTATAGCCATTCGTGAATCACCTAATATTTTGGGTATTACTCGTGGGGAAGGGACATATAAGTTATCGTTATATGCTGATGATTTGTTACTATACATATCCGACCCTGAGAGATTTATTCCTGCTATTTCGTTCTTGCTTGTTCAGTTTAGAAACTTTTCTGGTTACAGATTGAATTTTAATAAGAGGGACTTATTTCCATTAAATATGCAAGTTCCAATTTATAAATATTTACCACTTAAAGTTGTCACAGATTATTTTACTTACTTGGGTATTAAAATTACCAAAAACATAAAGATTTATTTAAAGTTAATTTTTTACCTTTAATTGACCAAATTAAGCAACTTGTTACCATGTGGTCTCCATTATCTTTGTCATTGTTTGGTCGAATTAATGCTATTAAGATGATGGTATTACGCAAATTCTTATATTTATTTCAAGCATTACCAATTTTTATTCCTAAATCTTTTTTGATATTATCGACTCCAAAATATCTTCCTATCTGTGGCAGATTAAAAATCCTAGACTAAGCAAAAAATATTTACGGAAGCCTAAGAAGGAGGATGGCTTGGCTTTGCCAAACCTGAGATTTTACTATTAGACAGATAATATACGATATTTAATATTTTGGACACAAGAATCGACTGTAGCAGCTTGCCCACAATGGGTATATTTGGAATGTAAATCTGTACAAGAGTTCTCATTGTTTTCAATTTTAGGATTTTCACATCCTTTTTCTCTATCTAAATTGAATAAACAAATAACTAATCATATAGTTAAACAGACATTGTGAATATGGTTTCAATTTCGTAATTTTTTTGGCTTGAATAAGTTTATCTTATCAAGCCCTATAATATCTAACTTTCCTTTTCGGCCCTCTTTTATGGATCAAGCCTTTGTTTTATGGAAAACAAAAGGTATAACATGTTTTCGTGATCTATTTTTAGATAATAGTTTTATGTCCTTTCAACAGCTAACTAATAAATATAATTTACCGAAAACTCTTTTTTTAGATATTTGTGTAACCCCCTGGGTCGCTTCAGGCTCGCTCAGCTCGTTCTCGTCTGGGGGGAGCAGCCTTCGGCCCCGCCAAACTGGGTAATCAGCTGGTGTGAATGCTGTGTGATGTCCCCGCCTCGCCCAGAAACAGACAGTACACCATATGCGATTAAATGAGTACAATTTATAAAGGTTACTATAACTAAGTGATTAATAACGATACAGTATATACGAAGAAAAAATAAAGAAAAGGCGCCAAACTTATCAAAGTCCGAACCACTTCGTGCACAACCGTTGGAGCTCAATTACTGAAGTCTACTGGCCACCATTCGATCCCCTCCGAACTCCTCGACTCACAGCTTAAGACCACCCGAAATGGTCAACCAAGCACATCGAGCTTCATCTCCTCTCCTCGGAGTACCTCCTGGCCTTGGACCCCCGCTTGGGGTCCGTTCCTCGCCCAGCTTACAGCATCGCGTCCTCTCTCTCTCAACCCCTCACGCCGATCTTCCCAAAAGCCCGCCAACAATAGTTTACAGACTCAGAAGAAAGAACAACATTAATCCCAATTGGTTTACAAAGGAATACAATTCTCGTTATCAGTAAATTTTAAGCCAAACAAGCTTCCAGCACTCTCTCGCAACAAAGAAGCATTCCTGCTTTTATTAAAACAAAGAAGCCATTTTGATAACATACACAGTAACAAAGAAAAAAGAAGAAACCCCCTTTACACTTGCAAGTTAGAAATATTTTGAATAATGAGTCACATTCTTTTCCGAAATTATGCCCATCGGACTACGGAAATTTTTTTTTAACTCTGAATCCTTCTCAGAAGGGTTTAGTAGCCAACATTTATTATATGATCTTGAAAATACAGCCAGAAGTATCAGAAAAAATTAAGAAGGAATGGGAAAAAGAACTTCATTTTCTTATACCCACTTAGCAGTGGGTGAAAATTTTACAATTAGTCAATTCTTCTTCTATTTGTGCTAAACATGCCCCAATACAATCTTAGGTTGTACAGAAAGCTCATATGTCTACGGATAAACTTGCTCGATTTTATTCTTATGTTAATCCAACCTGTGACAGATGTCATTCTGAAGTTGGTCCATTGACCCACATGTTTTGGTCTTGACCTTGTTTGCAAAATTACTGGAAAGATATTATTTCAACAGTTCTGAATATCAATTTCCAACCGCATCCTATTACTGTAATTTTCGGTTTACCAATGGCAGTTAATAGTCGTTTATCTCCCTCAGCTCGACGGATGATTGCTTTTGTTACATTAATGGCTAGAAGATCTATTCTATTGAATTGGAAAGAAATTAATCCTCCAACTATATTTCAGTGGTTTTCTCAAACTATCTCATGTTTGAGCTTAGAAAAAATTAGAAGTGTTGTCTTTGATCCTTCAGTTAAATTTGAAGAAACTTGGAGACCATTTATTCAACATTTTCATATGAGTTAAATTGTCTTTTCCTAAACCTCATTTTTATTATCCTTAATTATTTGGATGGAGGGACGGAGTTATTGACACTACTGTGTATATTTGACATAATGCAATGGCCCATGTTGATTAGTTTCCCCCCTCCTCTTTTTTGGTTTTTTTTTTACTTCTTTTGTTCGTAATTACCATGAGTTTGGGAGGTTATCATATATTGATTATCAACTGTTTGAATGTTTATTTAAACTATTAACTACGTACTTTCAAACCCTTTGTATTCATGTTTCATTTATGTTTCTTTAAAAATTAATAAAAAGATTTAAAAAGAAAGAAAGAATGAAGCTGAGGGACACTCCCCTCTCACAAGGGCCCTCTGATTACCGAGAAGTTTGGCATTCAGCAACGAGGGGAGTTGGGAGGTGTTCCTAATGGAGGTCTCTGGGCATAGTTGATCCAACGTCTCCTGAGGTCTAATGATCCAAGAAACACCCTCTTTAAATACTCCAGATGTGCATTATCCCATTTTCCTGAATACCTTGCGAACCTCACTCAGTTCCCACTCAGCCACAGTCAGAGAAAACAGCCTAAAATTCCCCAAACTTTCCTTACACCTTATGCCCCCTAATCCGGGCATCATCCTGGTGAACCCCTTCTGCACTCTACCCAAAGCCCTCACACTCTTCCTGTACCAGGATGACCAGAGGTGCTGAATGCTCCCCCCGCTTCACCTCTAATCCAGGAAGCATCCTGTGCACCCCTTCAGCACCCTCGCGGAGCCCCTTACAAATCACTTGTAAGGAGGGGTAACCGGAAACGAGTGTTAAACAGAAATCATGATGATCATCAGACAGGATTATAGGCGGGAAATGCTGATGGAATTAATTCAGTTGTTCAAATGTTTAATTTAGTATTAGTGATTACACACAATCCGCAACCTGACACTCTGACACTTCTTAAGATGTCCACAGAAAACAGACAAAATACCAAAGGAACCAAAGACAGAAAATGTTAGAACACCAAAGCCCCCTCCCCCTCCCACACACAAGCAGTAGCAAAAGCATCAACCCTCCCCCCTCCCTCTCCCCCCGACCTGCTCCATCAAGAGTATCAATCCTGGCCCCGACTCGCCACCCAAACAAGAGCAAAGCTCCTCGACTCCATGATCGAGAGTCCGCCCAAAACACAGACGACTGCCCATCCTAACACTTCCACATCTCAGACGGGCTCCCTCTCACAGTATCGATGGGCGAGAGGCACCACTCCTGCCATAGCGCGAGGGGAGGCCAGCGGCTCGCTGCAATCTGCAGCGAACCCCACCGTCTCGCTGCCACAATCCCCCGCGGTTCTTCAGTCAGTGACACCGGGAGTGGGTTGACCCACTGGAGGTAGGAAGGTTTACGGAATGCGGGTACATTCCCGCGGATCAAAACGTAGATGATAGACATCCTAATAAATAGCCTGCCTTACATTTCCAATTAAATTAACTTTCACGTTAAATACATGCCATCTCCTATTGGAAATTTCAACCCTTGGTTAAAGATACCGGCTAATCCGTGCCTCTCAGAATCTTATAAACCTCTGCCAGGTCTCCCCTCAGCACCTGCTCCAGAAAAAAAACAGCTCAAGTTTGTCCAACCTCTCCTTATAGCCCTCGCTTTATCCTCGCTTTAATGGGAGGGAGCCGAACTGAACGCAATACGCCCGAGCGGCCTCTGAAGTCTAAAATAACTGCAACATGACATTTATATTCAATGTCCCGTCCAATGAATGCAAGCCGGCCGTACGTCTTCATTACCACCATATCTGGCTGCGGCACGGTCGGGTAGTGGTTAGCAAGATGCTTTACTGTACGTCTTCATCAGTCCACTGCACAGGCCACTTGGGTTCAATTTCCGCCGTCGCGCTCTGTAAGGAGCCTGTACCCACCTGACAGCATGGATTTCCTCCGGGTGCTCCGGTTTCTTCCCACAATCCGAAGATGTATCAGTTGCAAGGTTAATTGGTTGTTGGAAGATGTCCTTTGACTAAGGAACGGAAGTGCCTATTTCCCGCAGTAGCACAATAAAATTCAAAACACCTATTGTATAACTGTCCGTCGGGAACTATAGGCTGGGACTCTAACATCTCCATGGTTAGTTGTTCCTTTAGGGGTGCTGTTATTAACTGCATATTTCCTCCTTACGTTTGACCTCTCCAAGTGCAACCCCTCATGCTTGTCTGAGTTAGACACCATCTGAGGATTACACGTCCACATCGGGAGTTGCTCAGCATGTAGTGTTGCTAACATGACTCAATAAAAATGCTTAATGATACTACTCCGCTGTCGTTCTTGCTCTGCCGGTACGTAACACAAACCAACTCTGAATCCAAACTACCAAGCCACTGTATCTTGTATATTCAATGCGACGTAGAAGGAATTACATCGAACATAGAAGAGTACAGCAGACTATTCGGCCCTCAATGTTCTGCCGAGCAAGCTAAAAAGCAAATCAAAAACGACCAAAAACTTAACCCTCCTCCCTATACACTGTCTATAGCCTGCCATCTTTTTAATATCCATGTGCCTATCCAAACGCCTTTTGAAAGTCTCTCATGCATTTGCCTCTACCAGCATACCAGGCATTGCATTCCAGGCATCCATTACCCTCTGAATAAAGAATTACATCCCCCTGAACATGCACCCTCTCACTTACAGTGCATTCCCTTTGGTATTACACATTTCCACCCTGGGTTACCCTCTGCCCACTCTACCTATGCCTCTCAGAATCTTATAGAGCTCTATCAAATCTCCGCCAGCCTCCGCCGTTCCACTGAAAAGAACACACTATAATATTCTGGAATTCAAACAGTAAATGAAAAGCATAAAGCTCTTTCTACTCCATCCCTTGACATAGACCTAGGATGAGCCACAAGGTGAATGGCCCTCTGTACCGTCTCATCTCACGAACCGGTCAGGGTATCAATCAGACAACGAGCTTAACTTTGCGCGTTACCTCTCAGAAATAAGGGGAGTACAGTCAGTGTCCACTTCGTTAGGCACCTCTTGTAAGTCTATGAGCGTATGTCCGGGATCTTCTGCTGCTGTAAGTCCGGAAAACAGAGACTGAAGAGGAGGGAAGAGGATGGAGAGAGCGAGAGAGGTAGCTGCTTTCTCCCCTGATGCCGAGCTTCTCAACTTAATCAACTTTACCTCCAACTTCCACCCTGCCCTCAAGTTTACCTGGTCCATTTTCGACAGTTCCCTCCCCTTTCTTGGTTACGTTGTCTCTATTACTGGAGACAGCTAATCCACTGATGTCTGTTGTAAACCTACTGAGTGACACAGCTATCTGGACTATATCTCTTCCCACCCTGTTAATTGTAAAAATGCTGTCTCCTTCTCCCAATTCCTCCATCTCCTCCGCATCTGCTCTCAGGAAGAGGCTCTTTATCCACAACGAAGGAGATGTCCTCATTCTTCAGTGAAAGTGGCTTCCCTTCCCCCACAATCAACGCCGCCCCCAATCACATTTCTTCCATTTCACTTTTCTTTTCGTTTTCAATATTTCTTATTAATTTTCACATTGAAGAATACAGAGTAAATGAGGATCTATATTATGAATCAAAAAGGGATATAGTAGTACCGAATACATTATATTTAAATCGCACTTGCAATAGTAGTACCCTCTATTCTTAACCAAGCAATACATTAATTAAATTGTGATTTGAATTGCAATAATTTTTATTGTAGAAAGGATTCGAGACCCACCACAAAAATCGAAGCTGTTTGGTAAAGAAAGAATGACGGAAAAAATCCTTATCAAATAGTGATTTTTTTTAAAATTAGCTAACATCTGTGCATTAACGCCAATTCAAAGGTTTTGAAAGTAGTTCAGAAATGGTCCCCGCAATGTTTGAAAGTCTTGGTTAGAATCAGAAATTGATCAACGGATCTTCTTTAAATTTAAGCATGAAATGCCCGAGTCACTGGTGGAGGCAGATACAGTAGTGAACTTTAAGAGACTGCTAGACAGGAATATGGAGGAATTTAAGGTGGAGGGTTATTTGGAAGGTAGGGTTGAAGGATCGGCTCAACATTGTGGGCCGAAGGGCCTGTACTGTGCACGGTTGTATGTTCTGTAACATCACGTAACCATTGAGTGTGGGTAGGCGGAACAACATCCTTCCATTTAAGGGACACCACCCTCCTAGCTATAAGAGAAATAAAGGCCAAAATATGCAAATGGGAAGTTATGCCTTTTTCTCCAACAATACCTAACAAGGCAGTCAAAGGGTTAGGCTTATAACTTACTTTAAAAAGTACAGAAAAATTTTGGAATACTTCCTTCCAGTATTTTACCAGACTCGGACATGTCCAAACCACATGGATTAGTGAAGCTCCTCCAAAGTTACATTTATCACAATAAGGAGATATATCTGGATAAAAACGAGATAGCTTATATTTGGACATATGGGGCCTGTGGTCTACTTTTAATTGTAGGAGGGAGTGGTGAGCACATAGTCATGAAGTGTTAACCAATTTAAAAAGTTCATTCCAAGTCTCCTCAGATATGAAAATCTGTAAATCTTGTTCCCAGGCATTTTTAATTCTGTCTAAAGGAGCCTCTCTTATTCCAAACAACATACCTAAATATTGGACATTGAGCCATTATTAAAAGGTTTCAAATTAGAAATTACGTCTATTAAGTTCTTATCAGGACTCATAGGAATTGTATGTAATTGAGATCGCAGAAAGTCTCTAACTTGTAGATGTCGAAAAAAAGTGGGTTTTTGTTAAGCTATATTTAGCTGGCAGTTGCTGAAACGAAAAGAGAGTTCTTCCAACAAACAGACCCTGGAAGCATTTAACACCATTCTTTAAAAACTATATCAGTCATAGAAAGTAAAAAAAAAACAATTGGAAAGAATGGGATTAGAAAGAGAAAATCTCAATAAACAAAAGTATTTTCTAAATTGTAACCAAAGTATGTTTAGCTACCAAATTGTCACTTAGTTTACTTAATGATAAAGGAATTGAGGATCGAAGAAGAGAAATAATAGAGTTTTTTTTTAAAAAAAGAGTTAGCTTCCAAAGAGACCCATACTGGACAGTCCTCACAATTAATGTAATAAGACCACAACATAAGATTTCGTATATTGAATGCCCAGTAACAAAACCTAAAATTTGTTAAAACTAAACCTCGATTGATTTTAGATTTTAGATAGCCGGCTACTATAAATAACATCATGCCCCCAAAAATCCTGCTGATTTAGTTTCAATCTATACCAAGGCTAGTTGCATACCAACCTAGACAAAACAAAGAGAAAAAAATCTTAACCCTCATACCAAAGACACAGATAGATTAATTATTGCAACTTCAAAATGATAAAATAATAAATATCCATACTAAGCCTTATGAATTGAGAAAAACCTCAAAAATAAGTATAATATAAAATATAAAAAACAAATCAAAAGTCAAAATACATGAACACTTAAGGTATTAAACGCTCGTTAAAATCTTATTCTCTTAGTAAAACACTAAAAGGTTCAGAAAAGAGAGTTAGCTTCAAAGGGTTGCCAAGAGTAAGAGAGGCAGATATTCATGCAGAAAGCTGCTGAGCAATCAATCTTCTGATTCCAAGAAGTCTTGAGCATCCTAAACAGAACGGAGCCAGTTCTTCGAGCCATCACTCAATATAATTCTGAGCCGTGCAGGATAACGAAGAGAAGTCTTGAAATCTTTGTTAAAGAAGTTCCAACATTGCCTTTTTAAACTTAGCACTCTCATTCATGACCTCAGGTGAAAAATTCTTGACGATTCTAATCTTTTGGACTTTATAAGCAATTATTCCTCTTCGACAGGATTCACGAATTAAAAGCTCCTTAGTTTGAAATTCATTCAAACAGATTATGGCTGATCTAGGTTTTTCTGCTGGAGCGGGCTGAGGAACCAACGATTCATGCGCTCGATCAACCATAGGCAAAGATGGTAAAATTTCAAGAAGTAATTGTGCCAAAAATCTTGGAAATAATTTGGTAGGCTGATCACCTTCAGTTAACTCTTCAAAACCCAGAATTCGTAAGTTGTTTCTTCTGCTTCTGTTTTCTAAGTCGATAATCTTCTGCATAAATTTTTCATTAGACTTTGATTGCTTTTTAAAAAGCTTTTGTAAGTCACCAATTTTTGCATCCAGAATCGTTAGAGTTGCTTCATTATCTTCAATTTGTTTATCATGTTCAGCTAAGGTTTTTAATGAAAAGAATCCAGTTTTGCATCCATGTGCTTAATTTCAGAGCTAAGCTGCTGGAACTCCGCGGAGGATTCTTTTCTGTGTCATCGAAGCAAATGCACAATAGATTCCAAAGATGCGGGAGGATCCTTTTCTTTTCTAGTATCTATGAATATCCCTTTTATTCATAATGAAGCAATATCACGTTTAAAAGTAAGATTTCAAAACAGGTTGGAAACAGTAAGTAAAATAGGAGGAAATTCAGGAAGCTGTTACTCCATCAACGACCAGCAGGAAATCGTCCATTTCACATGTGTGTGCCCTTACTCCATCCTCCCGCCACCCCACCAGGGATGGGGTTCATCTTGTCCTCACATACTTCGCTTCCAGCTTTCCCGTCCAGCAGATTATTCTCCATAACTTCTGCCACCCTCCCCGCTGATTTCCCCCTGAAACTTATCCTTCCAAGCGGAACAAGCTCTACACCTCCTCCCTCACTACCATTCAGGCCCTCAAACAGTCCTCCCAGGTGAGGCGACACTTTACCTAGAGTCTGTTAGGATCATCTACTGCATTTGGTGCTCCCAGTGTGGCCTCCTGTATATCAGGGAGACGCGATGTGGATTGGGAGACTGCTTTGCCGAGCACCAGAAAAAGTGGTATCTGCCAGTGGCCGCCCATTTTAATTCCACTTCCAATTCCCATTCCGATATGTCAGTCCACAGCCTCCTCCACTATCGTGATGAGATCACAGTCAAGTTGGGGGAACAACACCTTATATTCTCTCTGGGTAGACTCCAATCTGATGGCATGAACATCGATTTCTCAAACTTCCCCCCTTTTACCATTCCCCATCCCCTTTTCCTTCTCCCACCTTATCTCCTTGCCTGTCCATCGTCTCCCTTGGGTGCTCCTCCCCCACCTTCTTTCTTCCATGGCTTTCTAACGTCTCCTATTAGATTCTTCTTTCTCCAACCCCATATCTCCCTCACCAATCAACTTCCCAGCTCTTTACTTCACCCTTCCCCCACCAGGTTTCACCTATCACTTTGTATTCCCCCTTCCCCCACCTTTTAACTGTGACTCTTTATCATTTTTTCTCCAGTCCTAATGACGGGTCTCGGCCCGAAACATTGACTGTACTCTTTTTTCACAGACGCTGCCTGGCCTGCTGAGTTCCTCCAGCTTTTTGTGTGCTTTGCTCGGATTTCCAGAATCTGCAGATTGTTTTAGGGAGTTAGCGATATCCCACAAGCCTTTGTGGCCTGGATGCCTTTTCTCTACACGTCACTCTTGGAACTTGTGCATTCGTTCAGTACAGTTCATTATGGCCTGAACTCAGAAGTCAAGTGAGAAAATTGTGCTGTTTTCTGCATTCCAAGGTGTTTTCTAAACACACGCCCTCACACTCCCGCCCCCAAACCTCCCCTATGTGAGTCCCTTTCTGGTAATCTGAGGATACCTGGGGTTTCCTTTGAATTGGGTACGCCAGCAAAACCAAAGAGCTGATCGTGGAACTCAAAAAGGGTCAGACGAGGAAACATAAACCAACCCTCATACAAGGATCACAAGTGGAGAGAGTGAGCAATTTCAAGTTCCGGAATGTCAATATCTTTGAAGAACTAACCTGGACACAGCATATTCATGTAGATAAAAGGAGGGTTTTATTTCATTAGCTGTTTGAAGAGATTTGGTTTGTCAACTGACACATTCGAAAATTTGAAAACATCATCGAGGATTTCATGTGATCTGTGTGGTGAAAAAGGCACAACAGCACCTTCAACCACAGACCGTTGCAGAAGTTTGGTGTGGGCCCCCAAGTTCTAAAAACGTTCTCCAGGTGCACATTTGAGAGCATCCAGAATGGCTGCATCACTGCCTGGGATGGGAACTGTACTTCCCTCAATCGCAGGACTCTGCAGAAAGTGGTGCGGACAGTCCAGTGCATCTGTAGAGGTGAACTTCCCACTATTCAGGACATTTACAAAGACAGGTGTGTAAAAAGGGCCCGAAGAATTATTGGGGACCCGAGTCACCCCAACCACAAACTGTTCCAGCTGCTACCATCTAGGAAGCGGTTTGGCATCATAAAAGCCAGGACCAGCAGTGTCCGGGACAGCTTCGAGCAAAAGATCATCAGATTACTTAATTCACGCCAATACAATTGTATTTCTATGCTATATTGACTATCTTGTTGTGTATAATATTTATTATAAATTACTAAAAAATGCACATTTAGACGGAGGTGTAACGTAAATATTTTTACTCCTCATGTATATGAAGGATGTAAGTAATAAAGTCAATTCAATTCAACAAATGTTCCGTGGAGAGCATTGTGTCTGGCGGGTTCACCATCTGTTATCGAGGAGCGGGTCTACTGCACAGGATCGAAATAAGTTACCGGAAATTATAAACTTAGTCAGCTCCATCATGGGTACCAGCCTCTATAGTATGTTACGTGCCCGTGACACGTGACAGTGGGACCCTTGTCACATGACTGGGGTTAAAGTTATATTGGACTTGAGGTAATGGTCTTGTGATGGTGGAGTGACGTCGTTTTCCCGCCAGTAGAGGTCATGTGACAGTTTTTTTTAACAGGAAGACCCCTCCCTCTGAGGAGGGGCAGTTCGTGGCTGGATTTGCCATGTTGACTTCATGCCACTGCGTGATTTAACGTTATGACGCAGTTTAGTTGAAAGATGAAGTTTTATCTAATGCCTAAAGTTGAAAAGGTTATTGCCAGCAGTTTCTTTACAATACTGCTGGTTGAGAATCAGTGGAGAGTGAAGATCGGAGTTCGGGAGTTAGAAGACCGAGGAGAATCGATTTCGACGGCGAAACAGGTTCGACCTTGTTTGATCCTTATTCGGAAGGAATTTGTTGACTGTACTCGTGTTAATCCCTGTGAATAGCAGAAAGGATTGAGTACAGCGTTGTAAAGGGAAGGTCAGTGCCTTTAAGCCGTTTCATTCTTCATCTTCCTAAATTCTTCGTGGGAAAAGTGTGGTTCGACGAGGAACTGCAACAACACGATGTGAAAGAGAATTTAAATCATCTTAAAAAGTCTCTCCTTTAAATGGACTGTGAGCATTTTGAACTTTTGCAATACTACTTTGAAGAACTGTTTTTGCAACATCGCTTTAAGAACTGTTTAAGCTTCATTGCTTTAAGAACTGCTTCATTGCTTTAAGCTGTCGCACAGCAGCTGATTTCCGGTTACGTTAGTGATTTGTTTACTTTTGGGGGTTCGTTTTCAGTGTTTAATTAACGTGTTATTTGTTATAAAAACTCCTGCCTAACTCATATATTTAATGTTGCCTGAATCTGTAACAAGTATCCAAGACATCTTCAAAGAGCGGTGCCTCAGGAAGGCAGCGTCAACCATTAAGGATCCCCACCACCTAGGACATGCCCTATTTGTACTGTTACGGTCAGGTAGGATGTACAGAAGTCTGAAGGCACACACTTAGCCATTCAGGAACAGCTTCTTCACCTCTTCTATCCGATTTCTAAATTGACTCTGAACCCGTGAGCAATACCTCACTGCTTCTTTCTTTGTTTTTTTTTGCATACATATTTTAACTAAACTATTATATAACTTAATGTAAGTCTGTTTCTTCTCCGTATTTATCATCTACTGTTGCCGTAAAGTTAACAAATCTCACGACATATGCTGTCGGTTTTAAATCTGGTTCTGGGAGCGACGGTCCTTTGTGTTCTGGGAATTACAAACCCCAGCCGCTTTCCCGACTGCCCCCCAACCATGGTAGGCGGGATTTCCTGTGGTAGGACATACCAGTCACTCTCATTCGCTGTTTCACGCCACGTGGCGTATTTCCATCCAATCGCCGTTGGAGTCTCAACCACGGGGGCCAGACGAATGTCTGCGAGTCGGAGGAGCAGGGTAAGAGAGAAGGAAGAGGAGGGTATGGGGAAGAGGGAACGAGTGAGGGTGGAGGAGTCAAACTCCGTTTTTGAGATTTAAACGTATACTCGCCAGAAACTCGCAAACCAATGTAAATACAATACATAGAACATGATGGTTTTATACAGCGTTTCTGAAACCCAGTGAAGCCGATCTCTGAGCAATCTAGAGGGCTTCTCCACCCCCCCCCCCCCAATTGTCCAGAATCATCATGATGTGACTTCAACGCCATCCTCCGATACATCTCGGGCAGAACCAGCTGGCAACGCCGAGATCGGTCGGGGGCTGACGCGATCCGCTATAAGATCTGGTTCCAACTCCAGCCGAGGCCATTCTTTCAGTAATGGAGGCGCCAAAGCGTGTTTGGTCTTCTCCGCCTGAGCAATGTCTCCCTTTTCAACCGCGGACTAAATAATGGCAATGTCCGGATCATCTCGCTGAGCAGAACTCAATTCCTGCAGCCGATTTGTCTTCAGAGCAGTCAGGTTACAGTAAACTTGGGGTATCGCGTCATCAGAAGCCCCCAATTGATCCAGTGCTCGATCCGGCCTATTTTTCCTCTGCCTTCACGATGATGGCAAACTGACACATAGCCCCAGGGACAGGAACGCTCTTCCACTCCCCGTCCTTGTTCAGTTCCTCTTGAGCCCGTCGGTACAAAGCATCCGCATCAATGTTCCGGCTCCCCGGCATGTACTTCAGGTTGAAATCATAGGCAGACAACGCTGCCAACCACCGATGACCTGTGGCATCCAGTTTCGCCGATTTCAGGATATAAGTTAGAGGGTTGTTGTCCGTCCACACCATAAACTTGGCTCCATTGAGACAGTCATTCAGCTTATCCACCACCGCCCATTCCAACGCCGGTAATTCCAACTTGTGCAAGGGATAGTTTCTCTCGGACGGTGACAAACTCCGGCTGACAAACGCCACGGGCCTCAACCCGGTGCCCGGATACTGATACAGTACGCCCTCTAAACCTTCTCGGCTGGCATCTGTGTGCAGTACGTATGGCAATCAGGGGTCCGCAAAAGCCAGCACCGGCGCTTGGGACAGCAGCTCCTTCAGCGACTCCTTACATTTTACATCCCACCTCGGTCCAAAGGGCTCCGCCGGCTTTAGATATTCTCCACCCGCCTGTCCTTTCTACCTCTCTCCCTTTCATCCCCAAGGGAGGGTAACCACAATGAAGCTGATTCAAGGGTGACACACTTTGGCGTAGCCCTTCACGAATCTGCGATAATAACCACAGGACCTGAGGAACGAGCGCAGGGTGCTCACAGTCTGGGGCCTTGGCGAAGTGGGTGCCGCTTCTATTTTAGCCGGGTCTGTAGCTATTCCATTTTGTGAGATTATGTGTCCGACATAGCTAATAGACGTTTGCCAGAACTGGCACTTGCCCAGGGGAAGATTTAACCCTTCAGCTTTCAGGCGCCGAGCACCTTCAATAGCCTCGCTTCATGTTCTTCCAATGTGGATCCAAATACTACGAGTTCATGCAAATACACCAACGTTTCAAGCAAGTTCATCTCCCCCGCCCCCCCCGACTTCTCCATGT
The DNA here is from genome assembly GCF_030144855.1 of Hypanus sabinus. NCBI lineage: Eukaryota > Metazoa > Chordata > Chondrichthyes > Myliobatiformes > Dasyatidae > Hypanus > Hypanus sabinus. The sequence continues at coordinate 22,890,034 of NC_082729.1, read as the reverse complement.
CCCGGCTGGAAGGTTGCGGGGGATCCCGATATGCTCTGGGGCATCCTTTGGAAGTGGAAGAATCCTAAGGGACATATAAAGGCCGTCTTCTCTTTGTCGGACTCAATCATCGGGATCTGATACGGTACCATATACTGGTCAGGGACGTTGCACCTGTTCACAGTCGTATAGTCCACACACATGCTTCTTCTTCCGGGCCGCTACTATTGGGGATGCTTAGGGGCTTCGGGACTAAGCGATGATCCCAGCTTCCTTCAACTTACACAAATGCTGGCGCAATTCTTCCACGGCTGCAGGGGCCAGTCGCCGCGACCTCTCTCTAAACGGGGTGTCCTCGGTCACCCGGAGAGTGTGACGAGTGCACTTGAAACAACCCACATCACACTCGCCAATGGAAAAGACACCTTCCAGCTTCAACATCTTCTCTACCAGCCCCCTTTTCCAACCCGGCGGCACTGGGGAGTCCTCGAAGATGAATGACTCAGCTGTCAACTCCCCCCCCCCCCCATTTCTAATAGCTTCTTCCCAGCATGCCTCACAGGGGCACTAGACATTACCGTCATCGGGAACAAATGCGCCAGGGGCATACCCCGCTTTAAGGTGACCTCCCTCTTCACAGTGTTCCCGATGATCGCTGCCTTCCTGCTCGCCTGTGCAACCGAGGGTTTCTGCAATTCAGGTCTTACCAGTAGCCCAGCAGGAAATCCCGAACCACCCCCCCCCCACCCCCGAGGTCTTCTGGATCGTCCACTAAGAGGGCTTCGCCCACAGGCACTCCGGGAAATTTAGGGTCCGCATCACTTTCGCTACTTCCCCGGGCCGTACTATCACTGGCTTCGACTAGGTGAATCACACAGTCCCTCGTTTAAATTTGGTATCCGGCCCAAGGCTGCCACGCACTTCCTCAAAAGCAGCTCGAACATTGGGTGCACGGACAATGTCCCCAAAAAGCTCTCACCCACCTTCTCCTTGCAGGTTCCCATGAACCTCATCACAAGAGGGGTGTTGGTCCCCGCCAGAATTGAAACGTCGCCCGTCTCAACAGGGTCTGGACAAACTAGCACCACTGTATCAAGAACCTTAGACACTCCTACATTGGCCTCCGAGAACTTCACTTCAGTTTCATTGACAAATAACTGTCGTATGGATAATCACCAGCACTGAGACCCCAGATCTCCTGTGCATTGAATGGTGTCAAGGGTAAATGCTTCTGGTACCGGTTGTAAAACGAACGGTCCAATAATTTGACCTGCGACCCGGTTTCGAGTATGGCTTTAGCATAAATACACTCTATTCGGAGCGACACACTGGAGCATAGTCCCAGTAAACCTTCAGGTATAGGGTCTTCTGCTTTCGGGAGTTCCTTGTACATTGCTGGGAAAGGGTTCCCCCGGAGACAATAGGCCGTTCCCTCACAAGGTCTCCTCTAGGTTTCCCAACGACTCTCCCCGCTGAGGTACCCAGGGGCTCACTCTCCTTCTGGCGTGACACCTGCTACCGGCAGCCTTCCGCATTGTTCGTTCCCTTGGGGAATCCCCCCCCCACCATCAGCTCCATCATATGGGAGGGGCAGGGTCACTCGCGCTGAAAACATCCGACGTATGTCCGTTCTCAACTCTGCTGCAATCTCCTCTACCGCTCCGCGGAGTAGGCTATCTGTGGTCACTTCACCGCAGGGGACTACTACCGAGGACTGTATCCTGCTGACTGAGTCCTCCCACTCCTCCACCGCGTCCTCCTCTTCCCGTACCACTCTGATCAGTTCAACAAAAGATGGAAGGGGGCGCGTCTTACGAGTCTGTCGAAGACCCCCGCAATCCGGTCATGGGACTGGGCACCCCTGGCTATCTGATCCATCCTTGTCTGATCCACTTCAGCCGCCTGAATGGCCCCTCTACGCCGCAAGCTATATAACTGTCTCTCTAGCCGAAAAATAAAAGCAGAAAGCTTCTCCCCCTTCCCCTGATGCATGTTTTGAAACCCCACCAGGAGCTCTATTGGGCTTCGACTCGGACCAAGAGCACTGTCCAGACCTTGCAGATAATTGACAGCTGTCGCTACAGGATAATTTAACCTGACGGTTCTGACAACGTCAGCTGCCCTCCCATTCAAACTTTCAACCATTCTCCGTCGCTTTTCATCATCGAGCACTTCCACTCATCTAACAACTGAGGGGTCCGTTCCGCCCACTTCTCATACTCCTCCTCCCCTTTATTCCAGCCAATAGGCGGAGCCTGCCATAGCTGGGACTTTGAATCTGATTTTTCCATTTATTCGTCAGAGAATTAAAGGCGGATACTACCTCAGAATTCTCACTATTCACCGGGGGACATGGACTAATTAGCCATTCCAAATCCGACCATTCTTTCCCCTCACTCCTCAGAAATAATAAAACTCTGTCTGAGAAACCTCCTCTCCCAGCTACCTCAGCGCCGGCCTGTATTAAAACGAGAGCTGCGCCCGCCATTTTATCAAACCTTCTCTCACAATCGCAACTTTAACAATATTTAACAGTGGAATTAACAATTCATCCGGAGAAGAAATATCTGCCCCACTGGTTCATTGTTCAGAGTAACCACACAACGGATTCAATCCTGAACATAGCCCCCACAATGGTAACGCTCGCTTCGCTTAGCGTCTTAACATAGGGGACGATAACCCTCTGCCGGGCCAAACTGAAGAAATCTCGTTTGGGTGGATGCTGCGCGATGTGCCCACTGTTACAAACCAGTATCCCGAAATAACAAACTGTACACAATATGCGATTGAACGATTAAGCTTTATAACTCTTACGTTGACTACATACACCTCTCGCAAATTTATAAGTTGCCACTGGCTCTCCCTTCAGGCAATAATCCAATTTTATTCAACCCCTCCGTACACCTTGTTTCTTATCTGCCTGCGGTGCTCTGCCTCACTAGGCTTGTGCACGTGACAATAAACTCGAATTAACATGATTTCAATCGAAAATATAAGAGCTATCCCATTTGCAAACAGCTAGTTTAAGTTTGCATTTCCAGTTTGTTTCAGTTGTAACTTCGTTTTTCTTCAGATTTCATCGACCGCCGACTTGCACCTGTTCATTCCTCCTCAAATAAGGAGATTAGGAAAGTAAACTTTATAAACCTTTGGCCAGCCCGCAGCTGATCCCCAAACTATAGGAATGAAATGACTGCATTTAAAAGGGTGAAGGGGTGATTTCACAGGACGCTGCCCGGGATGGCGCATTTCGGTTCCGAGGAGAGATCGGAGAGGCTGGGGGTCGGGAGCGTAGGAGGCTGAGGGGGATCTTGATAGGGGAACCTGTTGGAGGTGGAGTGGCAGAAAATTATGGAGCGGTCATCGTCATATCTGGTTAGCGTTGCAAGGAGGAGGACCTGCCCAGAAACCAGCAAACCAGTTTATAGTGGAACACGTCGACGCCACTAAGCTGGACGTGGGGGCAATTTCTTTTTTACAGGGTGCCTCGTAACTGTTTGGGTAAAGCACTCGGGTAGATAATAGAGTGATAACCCAGTCACCTGCAGAACAACGATGTCTAACGACCCTAAATGATTGGTTCACTGGACCGGATGCTTGAATCGGCAGGCCCCGCGGCACCAGGCGACAACGGCGGGACATTGGAAGAGTGGGAAGGGGTGGGGTGGGGAGTGTTCGAACCATGGGCGATCAGGAGTTCGCCCTCAGACCTGGCGTCCTGGTTGGTTAGGCTGATCGGTTTGCTGCGAATCAACTCCATCCGCCTCGTCGGTGAAGGCCTGGCGGAGCAAGGTGATGGGGGAACGCTTGAAAACCTGACGGAAGTTTTGACCGACGGAGACGTAGAGAATGGGGTTCAGGGCACTGTTGAGGGAAGCCAGGCCAATGGACATATTGTCCCAGAGCAAGGCCGCGCGATGGGTGGAGAAAGCCTGGGCTAGGCCACAAATGTGATACGGCAACCAACACAGAAAAAAGGCGGCGAGCACGACCGATATGAGGCGGATGGGCTTTCTGTACCGGGCGACTTTGCCTCTTTTCAGCTTCCAGCCGATCAGGAGGTAGCAGGATGCCATGATCAGGAAGGGGATGGCGAACGCCAAGGTCGCCCGAGTCACCTCCACTACGGCCTTGGTATGTTCCCCGAAATAAGTCCCGGTGTAGTTGAAGCTGCAGTACACCAAGCCCGTCTCCGGATAGCTGACCACCTGCCGCATCAGCAGGGTGGGCAAGCACATGAGGAAGGCAAGGCCCCAGGCCACGAGGCAGGCTGCGTGCTTACAGGCATTCCTCCGTTGCCGGTACCAGAAGGGTTGAAAGACGGCAAAACAGCGGTCGACACTGATCAGGGTCAACAGGAAGACGCTGGCGGACATGTTGAGGACGATGGCGGAGGGAAGGAGCTTACAGAGGACATTATCTCTGGGCCAGAGATAGTTGGAAGCCACGTTGCCCGATAAGAAGGGGAGGGTAAGGCAGTAAGTCAGGTCCGCTACAGCTAGGTTCAGGAAACCCACTCTGCCCTTGCCCCCCATCTTCTTGAAGCCCGAAACCCAGATGACGACCACGTTTCCGGGGACACCCAGCAAGAAGGTCAGTGTGTAGGTGACAATCGACAAGATGGAGGGTGTTGACAGTGCGATTCCGATTTCTTCGGAGGGTTCCAGATCGGGTTGGGACAAGTTGATATTCATGAGTCTGAGAAGGAAGGCTTTGTCATCTTCGTCTTCGGAGTACAGCATAGTAGGTCTGATGAGTGAGATATGAACATAGAACATAGATTCGCACAGACCAGTTCAGGCCCTTCGGCCCACATTGATGTGCCGACCCTTAAACCCTGCCTCCCACTTAAATAGAACATAGAATATATGGTGGACGTGAGTGTAGTATGGCATGGAGGGAAGGGAGAGTGAGGATGGGGGAGGTAGGAGAGAGATTGGGGAGGAAGGACAGAGACGGGAGAAGAAAGGAGAGGAGAGCCGGAGATGAAGGGAATGGGATAGAAGGGGAGAAGAAGGTGTAGGGTGAGGGAGGGATAGAAAAGCAGGGTGACGGGAAAGAGAGAAATGAAAGGCAATGTTAGAGAGAAAGAGAGGAGGTAAGGAAGGGATCCGGAGGCTACCGGGAAGTGAAGTGTGTGCAGAGAAAGAGAAAGAATTGAGAAATCAAAAGGTGAGAGAAAGGGGATTTGTGAGAGGGAGGGTAATGGGACGAGAGGGAGAAGCAGGGGTTGGGGGAAAGAGAGAACAAAAAAGCGAAGGAAAAGGGAGAGAGGGTAAGGAAAGAGGAGGGCAATGGGAAGAGACAGAGAGAATCAGGGGAGGGGGAGAGAGGGACGCGAAATAGGTGGAAGGGGAAGGGGAGAAACAGAGACAAGCAGGGAAGGAGGAGGAAAATCTGGAAGGTGAAATGAACACAGAGTGGGTACAAGGAAGTGGAGAGTCGGGGACATTAGAGGGAAGAATGGAGAGAAGGGTGCGAGACGGCCCTTCTCGCAGCGCAGTGGTCCCTCTTCATCCCGCCTCCCGTAATTATTTGACCGAAACGTGAGCAGGGGCTCAGATTGGTAAACTGCAGAGAACAGTAAGACTGGTGGAGTTGTGGACCACAAAGGAGTTGTCAAGAGAAATGGCAGGATATAGATCAGTTACAGGTATGGACAGATTAATTGCAGGTGGAATTGATTGAGATATAAAGCTTAATATGCCCTTCCGACACTTCGAGCCCCGCCGCCCAACAACGCCAGATTTTACCCTATTGCAATTTAAGGAGTTTGTACGTTCTCCCTGAGACCGCGTCTATTTTCCTCCCACAGTCCAAGGACGCACCGGTTGGTCGGTTGATTAGTCACCGCAGATTGTAATAGGATAAAATCTGGGGTTGTTGGGTGTCGCGGCTCGAAGGGTCGAAGGTCCTTCTCCGCTCTATATCACAATAAGTAAATAATTGAATAAAAAAAGTGATCTTGTGGCCCGAGTCCACAGATCATTGAAAGTGATCGTGTGGAAAGGAGTGTATACGGCTTGCATGCCTTCATCGATTGGGGCATTGTGAGTAAGAGTCAGGAAGTCATGTTTAGCAGTATAAACCTTTGACTCGACCGCATTTGAAGCAATTGGCGCTGTTCTCGTTACCCCCTTAGGGCAAGGATGAGGAGACTTTGGAGAGCGGACAGAAAGGCTGGATTAAAGGGTAGGAGCTATGGGGAGAGTCAGAGAGTCATACAGCACCGAAACAGGCCCTTCAGCCCACATTATGCCTGCTGGTTCCTATCTTAACAAGACGCATTCTCCTCTATACCAGGGGTTCCCAACCCACTGCACGGTCCAGTACTCTAAACCTTTGCTGTTCCTGTATCTGCCCAGGGTGACTTTTATATTGTTATGAATGCACCACAGCTCTGAGGGGCCGAAGGGGCGGGGGAGCCCTCTCCTTTGTGAGAATCGCAAGAGCGTTATTGGGTTGGCTCAGAGGACCCAGGAAATGAGAGAGACCTGGCCATTGTCTCCTGGAGACAACGTTTGTGGATTGGGGGATATGCTACGTGCAAGCCCTCGGGCAAAGTGGGCTGGTTGAGAGAAGGATTGCATCATCCCAACCTGATTGACATCTGAGACCCTGTGAGGAAGTATAAAAGAGGGTCTGGGGGAACAATCTCCTTCAGACGCACCAGAAGAAACGCTGGCGATCCCGTAATAGCGGGAAGCCATTCGAAGGAAGCCACGTGCGTTCGGTTCCCTTGCCAGGGAGCTGGTGGCTGGTACCACGGAAAACGACTTGGAACTAACAACGGTGAACCCACTCCCCCAACGCAACGGATTGGCCTCATAAAAGTCCCGGGCAAGTTTAAACCCGTCTCTCTTAAACCCAGAAAGCTGTAGCTTGAAAGGACAGTGACTTTTATCTTTCCATTGGACAATACAATATCCCCGAGACAAACGATAGAGCTATTGCTTAATTGATGATTATTATTACACCTGCGTTTTTCGATTGAGTATTGATGACGTATTTTATTTGAATGTCTGCATTAATCTTATTTTTGTGCCCCTTTATAAATAAAGACTTTTAAAAATAGTACCATCAGACTTCAATGGGCCTCTCTATCTTTGCTGGTAAGTGACCCAGTTACGGGATTACGTAACAATATATTGTTCATGTACGCACCTCAGCCACTTCCTCTGGCAGCTCGATCCAGACACAGACCTCCTTCAGGTGGGTAAAAGGATTCCTCAGGTTCCCATTAAACATCTCCCCTCTAAACTGAAACCTGTATCCCCTACCCTGGGTAAAACGAAAACGAGCTCCAACCTTATCTACACCGCTAAGAATTTTATAAAAACATAGAAAACCTACAGCACAATACAGGCCCTTCGCCCACAAAACTGTGTCGAAAATGTTCTTACCTGAGAAATTACATTGGGCTACCCATAGTCCTCAATTTTTCTGAGATCCATAGACCCGTCCAGGACTTTTAAAACACCCTTTCATATCTGCGTCCACCACCATTCCACGCACTCACCACTCTTCGCGTAAAAAACTTCCCCTTCATCTCCTCTGTACCTGCATCCAAGCACCTTAAAACTGTGCCCTTTCGTGCCAGCTATTTCAGCCCTGGGAAAAAGCCGCTGAGTATCCACACGATCAATGACTCTCATTATCGTATACACCTCTATCAGGTCACCTTTCATCCTCCATCGCTCGAAGGAGAAAAGGACAAGTTCACACAACCTGTTTTCATCAGCGATGCTCCCCAGTCCAGGCAACATCCTAGTAAATCTCCTCTGCACCATTTCTATGCCTTCCACGTCCTTCCTGTAGTGAGGCGACCATAACTGATCACAGTACTCCAAGTGGGGTCTCACCAGGGTCCTATATAGCTGCAACATTACCTCTCGGCTCCTGAATTCAATTCCACGATTGATGAAGACCAATACACTGCACGCCTTCTTCACTACGGAGTCAACGTGTGCCGCTGCTTTGAGTGTCCTATGGACTCGACCCGAAGATCTCTCTGATCCTCCACACTGCCAAGAGTCTTACGATTAATACTATATTTTGCCATCATATTTGATCTACCAAATGAACCACTTCACACTTACCTGGTTTGAAATCTATCTGTCACTTCTCAGCCCAGTTTTGCATACTTTTAACGTACTGCTGTAACCTCCAACAACTCACGACACTATCCACAACACCTACAACCTTTGGGTCATCCGCAATCTTCCTAACCCATCCCTCCATTTCCTCATTCAGGTCATTTATAAAGATCAGTAAGAGTAAGGGTCCCAGAGCAGATCCCTGAGGCATCCCACTGGCGACAGACCTTCAGGTAGAATATGACCCATCTACAACCACTCTTTGCCTTCTGGATCCACAAAGCAATGTCCCCTTGGATCCCATGCCTCCTTATTTTCTCGTAGCCTTACATGGGGTACCTTATCAAATGTCTTACTGAAATCCATATATGCTACCTCTACTACTCTTCCTTCATCAATGTGTATAGTCACACCCTCAAAGAATTCAATCAGGCTCGTAACGCAGGACGTGCCCTTGACAAAGTCATGCTGACAACACTTAATCACATTAAACCTCTCCAAATGTTCACAAATCCTGCCTCTCAGCATCTTCTCCATCAACTTACCAACCACTGAAGAAAGACTCACTGGTCTATTATTATTTCCTGGGCTATCTCTACTCCCTGTTTTGAACAAAGGAACAAAATCCGCAAACCTCCAATCCACCAGAACCGCTCCCGTCACCATTGGTAATGCAAGAAACATCGCCAGAGGCTCAGAAATCTCCTCCCTCCCCTCCCACAATGGCCTGGGGTACATTTTGTCCTGTCCCGGCGACTTATCCAACTTGACCTAGGCTATTCCTCTTCCCACCCTGTCTCCAGAAAAATGATAGCCTCCGCCTCTCAATTCCGTCGCATGTGCTCTCAGGATGAGGCCTTTCATTCTAGCACAAAGGAGGTGTCTTCCTTTTTTAAAGAAAGGGGCTTCCCTTCGTCCACTATCAACTCTGCCCTCCATCGCATCTCCCGGATTTCACGCACCTCTGCCCTCACCCCACCCTCCCGCCATCCCACCAGGGATAGAGTCCCCCGGCCCTCATCTATCACTCTACCAGCCTACAGATCCTCCTTAACTTCCGCCACCTCCTACGGAATCCCACCACCAGACATACCTTCTCCTCCGCCCTCACTCTCGGCTTTCTGCAGGGATCGTTCCCTACGCGACTCCCTTGTCCATTCATCCCCCCATCCCTCCCTACCGACCTCCCTCCAGGCACATCCCTGCAAACGGTAGAAGTGCTACACCTGCTCCCGGACTTCTTCCCTCACCACCATCCTAGGCCCCAGACAGTCCTTTCAGGTGAGGCACCACTTCACCTGCGAGTCAACTGGGGTGATATACAGTATCCGGTGCTCCTGATGTGGTCATTTATACATTGGGGAGACCCGCCGCAGACTGGGAGACCGTTTCGCCGAACACCCGGCGCTCAGTCGTCCAGCTGTGGTGGGGTCTCCCTGTGGCCACACACTTCAATTCCACAGACCACTCCCACTCCGACATGTCTGTCCATGGCCTCCTCTACCGTCAAGATGAGGCCACACGTTGGTCGATGGAGCAATACCTTATCTCCCGCCTAGGTAGCCTCCTACCTACCGGCATGAACATTCAACTCACAGACCTCCGTTGATACCTCTGCTTCCCCCCCCCCCCGCAGTACCCCATCCCTATCTATAATTTTAGTCTGGTTCTCTTTCTCTCTCTTTTTCACCCTTCACTGTAATCTCCCCCAACCCTACATTTCTTTCTCATTTCCCATAATTCTCCACCTCCCCCTAGCTCATTTCCCTTCAGCCTATCACTTCCTAACTCTCTACTTCATCCCTCCCTCTACTTCTTATCCCCCCCCCTCGACCGTGTCATGTTACCTCACTCCTGATGAAGGGTTTCGGCCCGAAACGTCGCCACTACCTTCTCCCATAGATGCTGTCTGGCCTGCTGAGTTCTGCCAGCTTTTTGTGTTTTTATCCAACTTGGTGCTTTCTAAAAGTTCCAGCACATTCTCTTTCTTAATATCTACATGCTCAAGCTTTTCAGTCTGCTGCAAGTCATCACTGCAACCATTAAGGCCCTTTTCCATACTTTACTGAAGTAAAGTATTCATTAAGTACCTTTGCTATTTCCTCCGGTTCCAAACACACTTTACCACTGTCACACTTGATAGGTCCTATTCTTTCACGTCTTATCCTCTTGTTCTTCACATATTTGTAGAATGCCTTGGGGGTTTCCTTAATTCTGCCCGCCAAGGCCTTCTCATGCCCCCTTCTGGATCACCTAATTTCCTTCCTAAACTCCTTCGTATTAGCCTTATAATCTTCTATATCTCTAGCATTACCTACCACTCTGAACCTTTTGTCAGCTTTTCTTTCCTTTTTGACCACATCTATTAAGCCTTTGTATACCATGGTTCCTACCATAACTTTGCTGTCTCAGTGGACCGTACCTATTCAGAACGCCACACAAATATCCCCTGAATATTTACCACACCTCTTCCGTACTTTTCCCTGAGAACATCTGTTTCCAATTTAAGCCTCCAATTTCCAGCCTGATAGCCTCATAATTCCCCTTACTCCAATTAAACGCTTTTCTAAGTTGTCTGTTCCTATCTTTCTCCAATGCTATCGTGAAGGAGACAGAATTATCATCGATATCTCCAAAATATCTCCAACTGAGAGGTCTGACACCTGCCCAGGTTAATTTCCCAGTACCAAGTCAAGTACAGCCTGTTCTCTTGTAAACGTATCTACATACACCTAATAAACTCCAGCTCATCTAAACCCCTTGCTCCAGGGAGCTGCCACTCGACATTTGGGAAATTAAAATCTCCCATCACGCCAACTCTATTATTATTACACCTTTCCAGGATCTATTTCCCTATCTGCTCCTTGATATCCCTGTTACCATTGGGCGGCCTATAAAAACAATTGTTAGTATTTGTTAGTTGTCAAAAACAAAATTTATTGACCCCTTCCTGTTCCTAAACTCCACCCAAAGGAACGCCGTAGACAATCCCTCCGGGACGCCCACCTTTTTTTGCAGCCGTGACAGTATCAGTGATCAACAGTGCCACGCCCCACCTCTTTTGCTTCCCTCCCTGTCCTTTCTGAAACATCTAAAACCCGTCACTTGAAGTATCCAATCCTGTCCTGGAGCCATCCAAGACTTTGTAATGGCCACCACATCATATCTCCTTGTACTGGTCCACGCTCTAAGCTCATTCGCTGTGTTCACAACACACCTCACAGTAAAATAGACACATCTCAAGCCTTCGGTCTGAGCGCGTCCCTTCTCTATCACCTACCTGTCCTCCCTCTCGCGCTTTCTACAAGCTTTCTCTATTTGTGAGCTAACATCCTCTTCCCCAGTCTCTTCAGTTCGGTTCCTACCCCCAACAATTCTAGTTTAAACGATCCCCAGTAGCCTTAGCAAACCTTCCCGCCGGAATATTGGTCCCCCTGGGATTCAAGTGCAATCCTTTTTATACAGGTCACACCTGCCCCAAAAGAGGTCCCAATGATCCAGATATCTGAATCCCTGCCCTCTCCTCCAATCCCTCAGCCACGCATTTATCCTTCACCTCATTCTTTTCCTATTCTCATCGTCGCGTGGCAGAGGTTACTACCTTTGCAGTCCTGCTTCTCAATTTCCTTCCCAACACCCTGTAGTCTTTTTTGAGCACCTCTTCTCTTTTCCTACCCATGTCATTGGTACCAATATGTACCGCGATCTCTGGATGTTCTCCCTCCCACTGCAGGATATCTTGGTTGCGATCCGAAACATTCCGGACCCTGCACCTGGCAGGCAAACTACCATCCGAAATTCTTTCCTGCGTCCACAGAATCGCCTGTCTGACCCCCTAACTATAGAGTCCCCTATCACTACTGCCTTCCTCTTCCTTTCCCTATACGTCTGAGCCACAGGGCCAGATACTGTGCCACAGGCACGGCCACTGCCGCTTCCCACAGGTAGGCTGTCCTCCCAACAGTACTCAAACAGGAGTACTTATTGTTAAGGGGTACAGCCACAGGTGTAGTCTCTAGTAACCGACTTTTCCCCTTACCCCTCCTGACTGTGACCCACTTGCCCGTCCCCATTGCCCCGGTGTGACCAGTTGCCTATAACTCCTTTCTATCACCTCTTCGCTCACCCTGACCAGGCGAATGTTATCGAGCTGCACCTCCAGTTCCCTAACTCGGTCCCTCAGGAGCTGCAGCTCGACACACCAGGTGCAGATATGACCGACCGTGAGGCTGTGAGACTCCAAGACCTCCCACATCTGACACCGAGCACAGAAAACTGGCCTCACACACATACTTCCTCCTTTCCGCAAATAACACAGGTAAACCTACTTAGCCTCGTCCCGTTACCACCTGTCCGTTGAGCCAATGCCCTCTCACTCCGCTGCCCGCTGGATACGGTGGTCTTCTTTCTAATCCTTTCGCGCTCTACTGGCTGACATCACGTGCCACGCAGTCTCGCTTCTCTTTTACCCTGAGTAGCAAAAACTCACTTCGCTTTTCTATGTTACTGTTGTACTATGTGGTTTCAATGCTACTTGTTGGTGTTAATGACTGAATTTCCTCAAACTGAGTTCTGTGGAACTGCTTATCAGGGCGCTATTTCTGCCCTTTATCTCAGCATTCGCTGGCAGTTCACGTACACACCCCTTGTCAGGCATGCACAGACAAGTTCCATCCAATTTCCGCACAGCTAAAACAAGTCAGCTGCCTCCCGATTATATTTAAACCCAGCTCCCATCCACAATCTTTGGTCGCTCACACGATCCTGACAGCTTCAACCGTTTGTTCCCAGCTTTCAGTGACCTTCTTACACTGTCGTATTCAGTATCGTTTCCAACTTATTTACTGGACCCTCCTGGCTATTAATTTTGCAGTTGACTTGTTAATTATCACTCACTGCAAAATCATCTCCGCTGCTTTGCTTTTGGTAGAAGCTTCCTCCTCATTTCCCAACACTCCTCTCTGTGTAAAAGTACCACGCTTCTCCTTTGAACTTCCCCTCTCTCCTTAAATACTTGTCCTCCAGCATTTGATATTTCCAGCCCCGGGAGGAGATTCTACCTGTCTGCTCTATCTTTGACTTTCTGGAATTTAAAAACTTCTATCGGGATCTACCTGGTCTTCCGGAGCTCCAGAGGAAACAACCAAGCTTCGTCCAACCTCTCAGGTCATGATAGGTACATTAGAATAGAATATTACACCCATTACATAAGCATGTCTATAGGAGGAACAGGTATGGCTGTTAACTGTTCCAGGTTGCAGGTATTATAGGTGAGATAGAGGTGGAGGACAGAGAGGAGATTGAGTTGCCTGACTGGTGAAAGATAACATCAGAGCAGGAGTCAGAGATAAAATTACAAAAGTATCTTTCTGGGTGGAGCATGGAAATAAAAAGCGAATTATCACCTCGGTGGGATTGTACCGTAGGCCGTCTAATTGTCAACCGGAATTAAAGGAACACATCTGTACGGAGATTGCGAAACGTTGCAGGAATGATAGGGTTCTCATCGTAGGTGACTTTAACTTTACAGACATCCATTGCCATGGAGCTCTGGTCTTCGATGTGGTAGAGTTTGTTGGGTTTGGTCAGGAAGGTTTCATTTAGTATATAGAAATCCCTGCCAGGGAGAGGGGGATCCTTGTCCTGGGGGGGGGGGGGGGGCAGGGCACGTGTCCAAGGAGCCCGTGTGGGCGCACTTTGAGACGAGTGATCATAATTGTAGCAATTTTAAATTAGTGATGAAAAAGGACAGGCCAGGCCCTCAAGTTGCGGTTCTAAATCGGGGATGGCAAATGTTAACAGCACTGGAGAGGGACCTGTGGCAGTCAGTCAGAGTAGGTTGGTTGCAGGTAAAATGTCCTCTGGCAGTAGTGCGGCTTTTAAAGGAGATATTTTCAGACTTCAATTTCAGGTGTTCCCGTCACTATGAAAGGCAAAGGTGGCAGGATTAAGGAATCCTAGACAACGATAGATATTGCAGCCCTCCCCAATAAAAAGATGGAGCCGTGGGTTAGGTACCGGCAGTTGCAGAAACTCGTTCCATATACTGACTAATCTCTAGGTTAAAAATGTGCCCACAGGTCACTATAAAATCTCTCCCATACTATCTTAAGCCTGTGCCCTCCAGTACTTGATTCCCCAACCCAGCATGAAAGAACTGTCTTCATCCTATTTATATCCCTTGTGGTTTTATATATCTCCATAGGGTCACTCCTCAGTCTCCTAAACTCTAACAGATAAAATCCCAACATACCCAATCTCTCTCTCCTTAACACTGACCCTCCAGTCATAGCAACATCTCCTATGTACTTTTTCCAGCCTAAAGGCATCTTTCCTACGGCAGTACGACCAAAACTGAACACAATCCTTCAAGTGTGGTCTCACCACGTCTTGGTCAGTTTTCTGTACTCGCTGGAATTCGGAAGAATGAGTGGGACCTCACAGAGGACGTATCGGGAGTAGAAAGGGCTCGATAGGGTGGACGTGGAAAGGATGTTTCCTCTGGCGGGGGGATGTCCATTTAGAACGGAGATGAAGAGGAATTCTTTAGTCAGGGAGTGGTGAATCCGGGGAATTGCTTGCCACAATCGGCCGTGGTGGCCAATTCATTTAAGGCAGAAGTGGATAGATTGATTAGTCTTGGCTTGAAGGTATGCAGGGAGAAAGCTGGAGATTGGGGCTGAGAAGGAAATGGATCACCCGATGAAATGGCGGAGCAGACATGATGGGCCAAATGGCCTAAACTTGCACCGATATCTTTTGGTCTTATGGTTAAGGTACAGACTGCTACGAGGACAAAGGATGCGGAGTGTATTCAATTAGGAAACCCAAGGAGCAAGAAAGGTGACATGAGAGAGCCTTGGTAGAGAAGATGAAGGAAAATCGATAAACATTTCACAAGCACAGCGCATAAAATGCTGGAGCAACTCAGCAGGTCAGACAGCATCTGTGGAGAGGAAATAAAGATTTGACGTTTCAGACCCAGAAACCCCTCGTCATGAGCTGGTAGTTCGGAGTGAGGGAGCAGACGATTCAATTTTATGACTGAGAAGGTACAAAATATAGTTAGCACGTTTGTAGATTACACTGAAATAGGTGTTGTCGCTGATGCTGAAGGCAGTTTTCAGTATTTTTAAGGGATTTTGATCAGCTAGGTAATGATAGACCCAGATAAATTTGGGCAAGCGCGACTTGTTCCGCTTCGGGAAGACAAATGAGTGTAGACCTTTCACAGTGAACCGTAGGGCCTTGGGAGTATTGCAGAACAGAGAGATATATGGGTACAGGTAGATGGTTCCCCCGAAAGTGATGACAAAGCTAAACTGAGCGGTAAGGAAGCATTTTACACGTTCGTCTTCATCGGTCAGAACACTAAGTGCAGGAGTTAGGACGTCACGTTACACTGTAGAAGACGTCGGTGGGACCACAGTTGGGGTGTTCTGCTCCGTTCTGGTCGCCCAGCTATAACAACGAAGTCATTAAGCCTGAGAGGGGGCAAGCGATATTCTCCAGGATGTTCTTGCGCCTGGAACGTTTGTGGTACAGTACAAATAGGGGCTGGACAGGCTGAACCTGTCTTCCGTTGAGTTACGGAGGCCGAGGTTTGACCTTACAGTGGCTTACAGCTATTTAGGACCCTGGTGAGACCCCACTCGGAGTACTGTGCTCAGCTCTGGTCGCCTCACAATAGGAAGGATATGGAAACCTCAGAAAGGGTGGAGGGAATTTAAAAGGATGTTGCCTGGATTCGGGAGCATCCCTTATGAGAACAGGTTAAATGAACTAGACCTTTTTCCCTTGGAGCATCGGAGGAATAGAGGTGAACTGCTAGAGGTGTATAAGATGATAAGAGGCATTAATCGTGTGGAGAGTCAGAGGCTTTTTCCCAGCGTGGAAATGGCTAGCACGAGAGGGCACAGTTTTAAGGTGCTTGGAAGTTTGTACAGAGGAGCTTTCCGGGGCACAGTTCTATGTTTCTATATTTCTAAAAAATCTTAGGGGTGTAGATAAGGTTGGAGGTCGTTGCCGTTTTACCCAGGGTAGGGGATACAGGTTCACGTTTAGAGAAGAGATATTTAAAGGGGACCTGAGGAATCCTTTTACCCACCTGAAAGAGGTCTGTGTATGGACCGAGCTGCCAGAGGAAGTGGTTGAGGCGGGTACATGAACGATATTTAAAAGACCCTTGGGCAGATACAGGGATAGGAAAGGTGTTGAATAGTAGACCGTGCACCTCAGATTGTGCATTTCTGGTTTAGAGGGATATGCGGCTTGTTGAGACAGGAATCCTGGCCAGCAGGTATAATGTGGGCCGAAGGGCCTGTTTCGGTGCTGTATGACTCTCTGACTCTCCCCATTGCTCCTACCCTCTAATCCAGCCTGATGGACCGTGTGTGTGTGTGTGTGTGTGTGTGTGTGTCTGGGAGAGAGAGAGAGAGAGAGAGAGAGAGAGAGAGAGAGAGAGAGAGAGAGAGAGAGAGAGAGAGAGAGAGAGAGAGAGAGAGAGAGAGAGAGAGAGAGAGAGAGAGAGAGAGAGAGAGAGAGAGAGAGAGAGAGAGAGAGAGAGAGAGAGAGAGAGAGAGAGAGAGAGAGAGAGAGAGAGAGAGAGAGAGAGTTTGTACTTTCCAAAGTGAAGTTTCGAGAGTACAAAGTTTGCATGTGCCTGTCAGATTAGAAGTTAATGTCAATAGATGTAGGGAAGAGATAATCTCATTGAGACACTGGTTAAGCAAAACAAAAGTGCACTGCAGCTATAGGCAGATGATAACAAATGGCATGCTTGTGGAATATAAGAAATGTAAGAGAATGCTGTAGAAGTAAATTAGGAGGGTTAAAACGAAGTACAGGATTGCATTAGCAGACGAGGTGAAGAAGAATCCAAAGGGATTTTGCAGATATGTTCAGAGCAATAAGATCGCAATGGAGAAAGTTAGTCCTTTGGAAGATCAGAATGGTAATCTATGCATGGAGCCAAAAGTGATGGGGGAGTCGTAAATGCATTTTGTTTTCCATTTTTTATTTACTTAGGAGACAGATAGGGTGTACAGAGAAGTAGGACTAAACAACATTAATTTCATGGACTCGAAACAGATTTTAGAGGAAGAAGTGTTTGCTGCCTTGAGGCAAATTAAGATGGATAAATCCCTGGGTTCTGAGAAGGAGTTCCCTTGGAGCCTGCGTGCGTCAGGTGCAGAAACGGAAGTGGTCCTAGCAGAGATATTTAAATTATATTCTCAGCGACAGGTAAGATGCCGGAGGACTGGCGGGTAATCAATGTTGTTCCACTGTTTAAGAAAGGCTCTAAAGATAAACCAGGAAATTATAGGCCAGTTACCTTAACATCGGTGGTGGGAAAACTACTGGAATATCACCCGTCCCATGTATCCTTTCATGGCCTGACGAATCAAGAATTTAGCATTATCTGCCTTAAATATACATAAAGGCTTGTCCTCCACAGCTGCACGTAGCAACACATCCCGCAGATTCACCATTCTCTGGCTAAAGAAATGTGTCCCCATATCTATTCTAAAAGGATGCTCCTCTATTCTGAACACGTGTCACCTGGTCTTAAACTCTCCCACAAGAGGAAAAATCGTCTCCACATCCACTGCATCAACGCCTTTCACATTTCGATAGGCGTCAATGAGGTCTTCTAAATTCTAGTGAATACTGATCTAGAGCCCAGAAACGCTCTTCATTTGACAATTCTGGAATCAATTACGCGAACCCATTAAAACTTCTCCAGTTGTAGAACATACTTTCTAAGATAAGGCATTTGATAAGGTACCCCGTGCAAGGCATATTGAGAAAGTAGGGAGGGATGGGATCCTAGGGGACCTTGCTTTGTGGATCCAGAACTGGCTTGCTCACAGAAGGCAAAGCGTGGTTCAGACGGGTTATATTCTGCATGGTGCTCGGTGACCAGCGGTGTGCCTCAGGGATCTGTTCTGGGACTCGTTCTCTTCGTGATTTTATAAGTGACCTGGATGAGGAAGTGGAGGGATGGGTTAGTAAATTTGCTTATGACGCAATAGTTGGAGGTGTTGAGGATAGGGTGGAGGGCTGTCAGATGTTACAGCAAATCATCGATAGGATGCAAAACTGGGCTGAGCAGTGGCAGATGGAGTTCAACCCAGATAAGTGTGAGGTGGTTCATTTTGGTAGCTCAAATATGATCCCAGAATATAGTATTAATGGTAAGATTTTTGGCAGTGTGGAGGATAAGAGGGATCTAGGGGTCCGAGTCCATAGGACACTCAAAACTGCTGCAGGTTGACTATGTGGGTAAGAAGGCGTATAATGCATTGGCCTTCATCAACCGTGGGATTGAGTTTAAGAGTCAAGAGGTAATGTTTCAGCTATATAGGACCCTGGTCAGACCCCACTTGGAGTACTGTGCTCAGTTCTGGTCACCTCACTAGAGGAAGGATGTGAAAACCATAGAAGAGGATATTTACAAGGATGCTGCCTGGACTGTGGAGCATGCCTTATCGGAATAAATTGATTGAACTTGGCCTTTTCTCCCTGGAGCGGCGGAAGATGAGAGGTGACCTGAGAGGTGTCTAAGATGATGAGAGGGATTGATTGTGTGGATAGTCAGAGGCTTTTTCCCAGGGTTGCAATGGCTAACATGAGAGGGCACAGTGTTAAGGTGCTTGGAAGTAGGTACAGGGATGTCAGGCGTAAGTTTTCGACGCAGGAAGTAGTGAGTGTGAGGAATTGGCTGCCAGCAACGGTAGTGGAGGCGGATACGGTGGGGTCTTTTCAGGGACTCCAGGATAGGTAGATGGAGCTTAGCGAAATAGAGGGCTGTAGGTAACCATTAACCCTGCCAGTGTTCTTTTCCAATCAATTCTGGCGAACTCCTCTCTCATACCACTGTAATTCCCCTGTTGTTATACTGTTATACTGATATATCTGTCATTAGCTTCTCCTTCTCAAATTTCAGGAAAAATTAGATCAGATTATGATCTCTTACCCCTAAAGGTTTTTTTTTTACTTTAAACTCTGTCAATTCCAGGTAACTGCACAACAATCAATCCAGAACAGCTGATCCCCTATTGGGCTTAACCATGACCTGAACAAAAAATCCATCTTAAAGCCATTCTTGAAATTTACCTCTTGGGATCTATAACCAATCTGATATCCCGAATCTACCTGCATATTGACATCCCCCATGACTACCGTACCATTTCCCTTTTGGCATGCATTTTCAATTTCCCGTTGTAATTTGTAGACTACATCCTTACTACTTTTTGGGGGTTGTATACAAGTACAATCAGGGTGTTTGTTTTTACCTTTGTAGTTCCTTAGTTCTAAGGATGATTTTACAGCTTCCGACCTTATGTCATCTCGTTCTAAAGGTTTGATTTCATTATTAACTAAAAGAGCAATGCCACACCCGCTGCCCTGCTGTCTACTTTTTAATTGTATGTGTATCCTTGGACTTTAAGCTGCCAGCCATAATCTTCTTTCAGCCATGATGCAGTGATGCCTACAACATCATACATGCCAATGTGTAACTGTGCTACAAGTTCATCTACCCTATTCCGCATACTGCATACATTCAAATACAACACCTTCAGTCCCGTATTTACGCTTATCAATTTTGTCCGCCTTTCACATTGTAACTCATCCC
The DNA here is from genome assembly GCF_030144855.1 of Hypanus sabinus. NCBI lineage: Eukaryota > Metazoa > Chordata > Chondrichthyes > Myliobatiformes > Dasyatidae > Hypanus > Hypanus sabinus. Next base: position 22,870,321 of record NC_082729.1, on the reverse strand, counting down.
GCTCACTGCAATTTTACCCTATCATCAGCCTCTCATTGCTGGAAGTCTCACTCTACATTGACTTTGTTTGCAAACCAACTACCTCATCCTCAGCCCCATCGTCCCGGTTCCCATTTCCCTGCAAAATTAGTTTAAACCCTCCCGAATAACTTTAGCCAACGAGTCCTCAGGAAATTGAACTTCCTCGGGTTCGGGTGTAAACGTCCCTTTTGTACAGGTAGCACCTTGCCCAGAAGAGATCCCAGTAATTCACAAATCTGAACGCCTGCCCCGTGTGCCATTTCCTCATCTACGCGATGGAAAGATTGAATTGGTAGCGTAAGTGGTGTATGCAAGGTCGATTTCAACGTTTAAGAGAAGTTTGGATAGGTAATGTGTATGAATGGCAGGCATATGAGGGCTATGGTTCCGGTGGAGGTGGGTGAGAGCAGGCAGTTTAAATGGCTCGACACGGACTAGATGGGCTGAAGGGCCTGTTTCAGTGCTGTACTTCTCTCTGACTCTTTGAAATGGATTTCAGGTGGGAGGTCAGTTAAAATAGATGTGCGGTGTAACATTTTTTACACAGCGAGTGGCGGGTGGATGAGGAGGCCACTGAAACACCGGACATTAGAAAGAAGTCGACTTGCCATATGGCATGTTGCCATAGAGTCTGTTTGGTTCACCAGTTCTGAACGGCCTGCTCTCATGTGTAGAGGCAGCCTGTCTCTTATCTCTACATGCAGACTCTTCCTCTCCGTGTAAATTACCTTTAAATTTTTAAAAGCTTTCAAAGCTTCCGAGCGTTCCGCTCCATATCGTTCCCTTTTCCTGTCACCCTCTTTCGTGCGTTCTACCCCCTTAGACCCCGACTCCTGTATTCCTCCCGGGACCCATTTTTCGCACGATGGACCCTACTGTCCCTGGAATTGCAGCTCACCTTCCCCGGAATCTCCGACTCAGTTTGCCCTCTTGAGCAGTGCGGAACAGAACTGCGATCGCTAACTGTAGCGACGTCAAGCAACTGCTCTTGAACTGGAACGGTGCAGCGACCCACGGTGGGACTGTCAGCGGACCCGGGGAGACCTGAAAAGGCGACGTGCGGCGTACCTGAACGCGGGTCTGGTACGGGTTCGGAGTGCTGACTGGGTTATAGATGATAGATTGCTGATCGATGGGGTCAGAGTATGATTCACACTCCGCCGGTCCAATCAGCTCAGTGAGAGGAAGCTGGACCGATGACACGAGGAGAAACAGAGAGGAAACGCAGTGGGGAACCGCAGAACTATGTCAGTTCAAAACCACCTTTTTTTTCTTACAAGCCATGTACTGCTGCCTTGATTGGCCAGGGCCTGAAGGGGTACAAGGAAAAGACAGGAGTTTGGGGCTGAGAGGGAAATTTTCTCAGTCAAATGGATTTATTCTGCTCCTAGATCTTACGGGCTTATCATGACCAGTATGTGCAATGGGACAGCGTAAAAGAGCTTCGCTCTGTATCTGATCCTTGAGCTTTCCTTTAATCGAAATACAGCTCATTACAAAGATAAAACCCAAAATCTTACACCACTGGAATTTATTCTGCCACTCGTTCAATATACTTGCAAGTTGGGCGGGATCCAGGTTGACTTGGTAGTGCGGAGTAAGAATGGGCTTGTCCATTGGCTCTTCTGGAGAGGCGATTTTCTGGCTAATTTCTGCAACGATCAGTGCTGGGGCCTCTGCTGTTTGTGCGATGTATAGATGAAGAATGAAATGTTAGACAGGTGGCTTCACATACAAAATACCGGAGGAACTCAGCAGGGCAGGCAGCCTCTATGGAAAAGAGCACCGTCGACGTTTCGGGCCGAAATCCTTCGGCGGGACTGGGTGGATTAGCAAGTTTGCAGATGACACGAAGACTGGAGGAAGAAGTTTTTCAGAGAATGCAGCGGGATATAGATCCAAGACCCAAGATTCAAGACCATTTAATGTGATTTCCAGTACACAATCGTAAAGCAGAATGGGCGAAATGTTACTCCGGATCTGATGCAGCACAAATAAATAGGTAAATAAATAAATAAATAAATGCATAAATACTACAATTGTCTACCGCAAAGCATAATTAGATAGCTTGTGTATGTATGTACACACACACACACACACACACATCTCACCCATTATTTTCCCCTCAATATCGGGACCTCTGCTAGAGGTCTGCGAAGTTTAGCGTACGGTACAATATCTTTGCTGTTCCTAGTATTGTGCTCTTCTAAACCGTGGGGGAAGTAACTGTTTTTGAATCTGATCGTCTGGTTTAGAAGCTACGTTGCCTCCTCCCTAATGGGAGTGGGACAACAAGCCCATGAGCAGGGTAGATGTGATCCTTCATGGTGAGATCAATTAAAGATAGTGGGAGGGAAGAAATGGCAGATGACAGTTAATCTGGTTCAGTGTGAGCTGTTACGCGTTGGGAGGGTCCATGCCGAAAGTGGACAGTTAATGGCAATACCCTTAAGAGCCCTAATGTATAGAGTGATACTCTGATCTAAATCCATGGTTGCTTGAAATTGGCCACCCAATAGGTTGGGTGTCGTAGAAGGCGTAAGGCATCCTTGTAGTTATTGGTCGAAGCATTAGATATAATCGTCAGGGGGTCACGTTGCAACTGTGCAAATCGTTGCTAGCCTGAAGTTGAAGTGTTTTGTGCGGTATCGGATGTCCCAGGAGGTGGTGCCTCTAAGGAGTTTGTACCATAGCTTCGTGGGTTTCTTCCGGGTGCTCCGGTTTCCTTCCACAGTGGTCACATGGAAATTGTCCCATTATTAGGCTCAGGTTAAATTGTGCCATTGCTGGGCGGCGTGGCTCGAATGGCCAGAAGGGCCTATTCCGTACTGTATATCAATAAAATAATGAATAAAAGAGGTACACCAGGATGCTGCCTGGATTCGAGTTTTTTCCAACTTCTTCTATACCCTACCCAAAGCTTCCACATCCTTCCTGTAATGCGGCAACCCGAAACGCACAAAACACTCCAAGCTCGAGTTGTTTTTTCCGGAGCTTCGGCGGCCGAGGGGAGACCCCGATGTTACTTTACACAATTATGAGAGGCACAGGTCGTGTAGCCAGTCAGTGACCTTTTCTGTGGATGGGAATTTTAAATACAGGAGGGTACATTTTTGACGTGAGAAGAGAACGGGTAAAGGGGTATTCCGATGTATGATTTTATACACAGACTTCTGGGTGTCAGAACGGGCTAACAGGGGTGAGGTGAAGCAGTTGCAACAGGCATAGCTTAAAGGCCATCTATAAATTTGCTGGAAATGCAACCATTGCTGGCAGAATTTCAGATGGTGACAAGAGAGCGTGCAGGAGTGATATATATCAGCTAGTCGAGTGTAAGAGCAACTTTGCACTCAACGTCAGTAAAACCAAATACCTGATTGTGGATTTCAGAAAGGGTAAGACGAGGGAACACACACCGGTACTCATAAAGGGATCAAAAGTGGAAATCCGGAGTACTTTCAGGTCCTTGGGCGTCAATATCTATTGAGGATCTAACCTGAACCACAAAGAACGCAAAACAGCAGCTATGCTTGAGAAGATTTGATATGCCTCCAATAATGCTTGAAAATTTCGACAGATGTACCGTGGACAGCATTTTAACTAGCTGCATCACCATCCAGTACCGGAGTGTGGGGAGACGAAGCTACTGCACAGGATCAAAGTGAGCTGCAGAGAGTGGAAAACTTAGTCAGCTCCATCATAAGCACCAGCCTCCGTAGAATCCTGGAAACCTTCAGGAAGTAATGCCTCAAAAAGTCGGAGTTCATGATTAAGGACCCTCATCACCCAGGTCATGCCCTGTTCTCCCTGCTACAATCATGAAGAGAGCAAAGACGCCTGAAGGCACACACTCAACGATTCGGAAACAGCTTCTTTCCGTCTGCCATCCTACTTATAATGGGCATTGATCCCATGAACTTTTTTATTTCTATTTTTGAGCTACGTATTTAATTTAATAATTTAATATATACATGTACTTAATGTAATTCAAACCTTTTTCATTTCTTATTATATATTGCATTGCAGTGCTGCCGCAATTTTTACGACATATACCCATGAGCTGGCAGGGAATGTTGGGACATGGCCATATGTCGGCAGATGTGAGTCATGTAAATCTGCATCATAATCAGCACAGTCACGCAGGGCGGAATGGCCTGTTGCTCTGCCGTATTATTCGATGTTCTATGTTCTGAGCGTTCTGTGCAACATTCTGCTCCCCAAATCCGGTGTGCAAAGCGGGAGAACTCTCGCGTAGAGACCTCCATTGCGAACACTGCTTGCTGCCTAACATCCTCCTTCTCCATCGGCAGGAGATGCACCCTGACGAGGATCCAACTGAGGGGGCGGGGCGGAAAGGGTCCTGCCAACACTCGTCACGACGACGACTGTCGGTTGGAGCAATTCTGGCCCCTCCGGGGTAAATACCGAGAAAGGCGGCCAAGACGTACCTGAAGACCCGGTGGAGGACGCGGCCGGCGAAGATGTGGTGAAGGGGCTTGAGGTTGCTTTTGAAGGAGACCAGTCCAATGATGACGCAGCTGCTTTCCCGGAGCATGGGATGTTTGAAGGCCCAGATCTGGCTTCAAACAATGCTGGGGAGCCAGCAGATGGCAAAATCCGCGTTTGGACGTCGTGTCGATGTCACGAGAGATATCATACTCATTCAGAGAAGTGACCTAGAAAATGGTGCTTTGTGACTCACTCGTTCTATGGAATGTGTGATACGGTCACGTTAAGGGAACTTCACACTGTGTCTAGCCTCGAGAGGGTGTGATGGAACGACATAGTGCGAACTCCGCTCACTGTCCCTAACCAGGAGTTGTGTGATAGGACGGTGTAGAGTGAGCTTCACTCCGTGTCAGTCCCCGGTCGTGTACGAAGGAATGGAGGAGCATTATTCTGCATCTTACCCTGGGAGTGTGTGATGGGACAGTGTATAGAGAAGTTCAGTTCATGCCTGCGCCGGGACTGTGTGAAGGGACGGTGTGGAGGGAACGTCACTCTGTTTCTGTCCCCGGGAGTGTGTGAATTGACGGTGTGGAAGGTGCTTTACTCTGTGTCTGACTCCGGAATTGTGTGATGGGACGGTGTACAAGGAGCTCCAGTCTGTGTCTGACTCCGGAATTGTGTGATGGGACGGTGTGGATAGATCTTCACTCTGTGCCTGACCTCGGGAGCGTGTGATGGGACGGTGCGGAGGGGGCTTCAGTGTGTGCTTGACCCTGGGAGAGTGTGATGGAACAGCGTAGAGGGTGCTAACCCTGCCCCTGACACTGAGATTGTGCAATGGGATAGTGCAGAGGGAGAATCACTCTGTGGACTGACCCTTGGAGTTTATGACGGGATGGCGTGGAGGCAGCTTCAAATTGTATCTGTCCCAGGAGTGTGTAGTGGGTGTGGAAGAGCTTCACTCTCTGTGCGAATCCAGGAGTGTGTGTTGAGATGGTGTGGAAGGAGCTTCGTTCTGCGTATGATGCCGTAAGAATGTAATGGGACGTTGGAGAGGGAGCTTCAGTCTATATATGAACATGGGAATGTCTGTTGGGACAGTGCGGAGGGAGCTTCACTCTGTGTCTGATCTCGGGAACGTATAATGGACCGTGTGGAGGGAGATTCATTCTATGTCTGACCCCAGGAGTGCACGATGCGACGGTGTGGAGGGAGCTTCACTCGGAGTCATATCGTGCACTTTCACAAGGAAGTTTATTACAAGGTTAAGTTGCGTACTATTCTCTTCTACATCACGATCATTATCCAACATGAAAGGGACCAACAATTGATTCGAATTGGTTTGCTCATAGATGTCAGAAGATTGTGTCGGTGGGGTGGTATTCGGTCTGGAGGTTTGCGTTGGTGTTCCTCTGTGACCTCTGTTGTTTGCAATATCCGTAAATCAATTGGACAAAAATGTCGATTAGCATCTTGTTAGGTTTCCAGGTGACAGATAAATCGCCGAGCTGTTGGCGGTGAAGGACGCTGCTAAATGATTTACATCAGTTACAGACATGGGCGGAGGAATGGCAGTCGTAATGTAATCTGGGCAAGTGTGAGGAGTTGCATGTTAGAAGGTCAAAGGTGAAGGGAAATCATACCGATAGGAAGTGCACTCTATGCTTGTCTGCATTAGTTGAGACAAGAGCAAGGTCGCGTTTGGAGTAGAGTGCTTTCCTGGTTGCCTTTTTACAGGAAGGATTTCGAAGCTTTGCAGAGTTTTCTGAAGAGGGTTAGCAGGGATGTTACCTGGATTAGAGGATATGATTCTACAAGAAGAGATTGGACAAGCTGCAGTCGTGGAGGCCGAGGGGAGAGCTAATCGAGGCTTATAAAAGGATGTGAGGTGGAGATCGGGTAGTCGGTCGGTAACCTTGCCCAAGAATGAAAATACTTAGGAGCAAAGGGCATGTACATAAAGTCAGACGGCCGTTCGTTATGTGCCGTTTCATTCAAAGGAGAGGACGTAATTTGAGAGTTAGGGGACAAAAGTTTAAGGGTAACACGAGGGGGGATTTATTTACTCAGAGAGTGGTAGCTGTGTGGAATGAGCTTCCAGTAGTAGTGGTAAAGGCAGGTTCGGTATTGTCATTTAAAATACAATTGCATAGGTATATGGATAGGAAAGGAATGGAGAATTATGGGCTGAGTGCGGGCCAGTGGAACGAGGTGCGTGTAAGCGTCGGCACGGACTAGAAGGGCCGAGATGGCCTGTTTCCGTGCTGTAATTGTTATATAGTTCTATAGGGTTATATGTTTATATGAACTGAGTGATCACTGTCTTTCCATGAGCAGGATTATTAATGGGAAATCTTTCTGCGGAAGTGGTTTACTGTTGCCATCATCTGGGCAGTGTCTTTAGAAGACGAGTGCCACCAGAGATTATCGATCGATCGTCTTCAGAATTTGTCAGCCTGGCGTCAGTGGTCGCCCAGCTGCTTCCGTGGCTTCACGTGACCCTGATCGGGGGGGCTAAGCAGGTGCTACTCCTTGCCCAAAGGTGACCTGCAGGCTAACGGGGGGCAAGCAGCGCCTTACACCTCCTTTGGTAGAGAAGTATCCCTACCCCGCCGCTCTGAAGTAAAACGGGCAAGCTTAAAAGCGATGCGTGGCGACAGAATTCTTCACACAGAGAGCGGTCGATGTCTGGGGTGCGCTGTCCAAGTTGGTGCTGAAGGCTGGTACGATAGAGGCGTTTAAAGATTTTCTTGGACAGGTACATAGTGCAATTGTGAAGAAAGCACAGTGGAGACTCTGCTTCCTTAGGAGTCTGCGGAGATTAGGCCTGACGTCTGAAACTTTGAGAAAATTCTCTGAATGTGTAGTGTAGAGTGTTTCGCCTGGCTTCATCACGTCCTGGCATGGAACAGCCAATACCTTTGAAGGGAAAATCCTCCCGAAGTTTCGGCCCAGTACATCTCGGGTCAAACTCTCACAACCACTGCGCACATCGACATGAAATGCTGTCGGAGGAAAACAGTATCCATCATCAGAGATCCCCAACACCAAGGACAATCTCTCCACTTGCTGCTGCCATCAGATAGAAGGTACAGGAGCCCCAGGATTCGCAGCAAAAGGTTCAAGAACTGTTTTCCATAGGATCAGGTTCTTGAACAACTACATCCAATTGCTCCATCACTGAGATGTTTCCCACAACCAATAATCTCACTTTAAGGACTTTTTAATATTATCTCATGTTCTCTATTATTTATTGCTATTTATTTATATTTGTATTTGCACGGTTTATTGTCTACTGCACTCTGGTTGATCTTTCATTGATCTTCTTATAGTTACTAGTCTATTGTTTTGCAAGGTACGCCCGCAGGAAAGTGAACCTCAAGATTATATATGGTGACATATGTGTACTTTGACAATAAATTTACTTTTGAATACACAAAGAAGGCAAGGGTATGAACACGGTGTAGCCTGAAGAGATTAGAGTGTTTGGACATTTGATCATTCGTTAACTAGTTCGGTACAATTTAGGATTTTGGTGTTATATCAGGTTCGGCAAGCTTGGCAACACGAGTGAATCTGCAGATGCTGGAAATAAATAAAAACACAAATTGCTGGCAGAACTCAGCAGGCCAGACAGCATCTGTGGGAGGAGGTAGTGACGACGTTTCGGTCTGAAACCCTCCTGATGAAGGTACAAATTCGTAGCATATACTACCATGAGGGTAATTTTGATTAGAGGGAAAAGCAATGGGATTTATGAAGAACTACAAATAAGTCAAACTGACGAACAGCCAATGTGCAAAGAGACACATGATGCAAGTGCTGAAAAAAGAACGAAAACAGAAGCTGTAAATGATAATTGAAAATGAGTCTGTTCATCGTAGTGGTGATTGAAGTGAGTCCATCAGTTCAATGTTTATTTTTTTATTGACATGCAGCACGGAGTAGGCAGTTCTGGACCTTCGAGCCGCGCCGCCCAGTAATCCCCTGATTTATTTTTATCCTAATTTCGGGGCAATTTGCAATGACCAATTAGCGTACAACTGGTACGTCTTTTTGAAATGCAGGAGTAGAACAGAGCATCCTGAGGAAGCCCACGTGGCCAAGGGGAGAACGTAAAACTCCTTAGAGGCGGCGACGGGAAATGAACATGAGTCGCTTGTACAGTTAAGCGTTGTGCCAACCACTATTCTACCGTGTCGCCCCGACCGTTGTACTAACTGCGACACTGCCATGTTGAGGTGATTAAAGTTACCCAAGCCGGTTGAGGACCCTGATGTCTGTAGGACAACAAATTTTCCTAAATCCGATGTTATTCGACCTAAGGCATCTGTATCTGCTGCCCGCTGGTAGTAGCGAGAAGAGAGCACGGGCTGGAATATGAAGGGTATGTCAAGATAGGTGCTGTTTTCCTCTGGCAGTCTTCCATGTAAATGGAGTCCTTCAGGATAGGGATACCTACCCAGAAGAAATTTAAATATTCCCTTTGATGGGAGTTCAGTGAAACCCGCTGTCACTGCTCCCCCTCTGTGATCTCGGATGCTCTCCGACAAGGGATGCCTCTTCGTATAAATGGAGTCAGTTGTGGGGTGGGCTTTGCCGGTGATGGTCTAGGCTGTACCCACCACATTTTGTATCTTTTTTCCTGGGCATTGGTTTTCTCATGCCAGGCAGTGATGTAGCCAGTCAAGATACTGTCCACTGTGCATCTATGGAAAGTAATCAAAGCAGCTGGTGACATGACAAATCTACGCAAGCTTCTAAGAAATTAGACGTGCTGACGTTCCTCCTTTGTGATGACACTCACCCGTTGGTTGCAGGGCAGATTATTCAATATGTTAACGACAAGGTACTTAAACCTACTGACCCGCTCCACCTCCGATCTCCTGATGAGGACGAGCTCATAGACCTCAGGCTTCTTCCTCCTGCGGGCGACGATTAACTCTTTGGTTTGCGAGGAGTGAGGTTGCTGTTATGGCTCCACTCTACCAGATTTTCAATGTCCCTCCCATATGCCTATCAGCATATAACCGTGATGTCGTCAGAAAACTTAAACACTGCTTTCGATCAGCTGGTAACCACAGAAGCATAGGTATAAACTTAGCAGAGCAGGGGAGTAGGCACGCAATATTTGGACACACCTGTGCCGATAGTGAGTGTGGATAAGATATTGTTGTCAATCCGTTCTAACTGGGTCTGGAGTGAGGAAGCCTAGGATCCATTTGCAAAGGGAGATACCGAAGCCCAAGTCTCAGAATATTGGTTAGGAATGTTAAATACTTAAAAATGAGGTGTGGTAGGGAGCTTAAGGATAATGTGAAAGACAAATATTTACACAGAGTGTTGGGCGGCTTGAATGAGATCCCATAGATAGAGATAAACCAGGTATAAAGTTTAGGAGATAATTAGACTGACGCATGAAAATCTAAGAAAAGAGGGATATAGATCACGTAGGGACAGAAGGAATTTGATAACTTCTTCAGCACAGATTTGGCCTCCTCTGTGCTCTATTGATTTACGTTCTATCCTCTTCATGCGCTGTTCAGTGCTGTCCATTCCAGAAGAAAAGTGGATAAAACTGCCTTGGAGACACTTGCACGGGGACCAGCTCCGCTGCGAGCAGCCTGAAGGATCTCGGCTCTAAATGTCAACTGTTTGTTCGTTATTGGGAATGATGCCTGACCTGCCGAGTTATTCCGGTACTTTTTGTGTGATTCAATTTCTCAGTCGTCAGGGCAGAGTTCGCGAAGCGTGTCTTTAAGCCTATCTGTCCACGGTGACTGCGGGGTGGGGAAGAACTTCCTCGGCGAAAGCCAGGTGGAGCGAGGCCGTCAGGGAGCGCCTGAAGACCCGGCGGAAATCACGGCCGGGGAAGACGTAGAGAAGGGAGTTAAGGGCGCTGTTGAAGGAGGCCAGAGCAAAGGTAAGGGTCAGCCAGCCATTGAGAAAGGCATCAGAGATGTCACGAAGAAGGCTGCAGACAATATTGGGAAGCCAGCAGATGATGAAGGCGACGACCACGGTCACTATGAGGCGGACGGGCTTCTGGGATTTGGCTAAATCATCCATCTGCAGAATCCGGCCGATCATGATATAGCAGGTTGACATGATTAGAATTGTGAGGCCGAAGATGAAGACATCCCAAGTTACCTCCAGAAAGAGCCAGGTATTCTCCCCAAAATATAGGATAATCTGCTCAAATATCAGGTGAGGCAGGGACATGAGGAAGGCCAGGACCCAGGCTCCGAAGCAGGACACATATACCAAATCCAGGCTCAGCTGATGCCGGAACCAAATGGGCCGAATGACGGCCAGGCTGCGGAAGATACTGATTAGAGTCAACAGGAAGGAGCTGACGGACATGTTGATGATGACGACGCAGCCGAAGAATATGAAGAAGGAGTCATCTTGGGGAAATGAACTTAGATCGAAAAACATGGCTAAATGGAAAGGAAGGGTAAAGCAGTACGCCAGGTCCGCCACAGCCAGTTTCAGGAAACACACCGTGTGGGCTCTTCTCTCCATCTTGAAGCCTGTTACCCAGATGACTGCGCAGTTTCCGGGGACGCCCAGCAGGAAGGTGATAACGAAAGAAACCGTGGATAAGGTGGCGGGTGCTAACTCGAAGTCCTTAGGCATGACACTGTTGAAAGAGCCATTCCCACCGAGAGTGGAGTTGAACAGGTCCGCGGAGCGTGACATAATGGACCTGGTATGGGAGATATTATTGAGGTGAGAGATGTGAGGAATAGAATTTAAGGGTGACGTGTGAGAGAGCGACAAGAGCTAAGCAGGAGAGAGGGTAGATGTGAAAAGCGATACAGAGGTTGGAGAGGTGACGAAGGAAGGAACGGAAGGAAGAAGGAGGAAGAGTTTGATGACAAAGCAATCGGGCTTCAAACGCTGTGCTTCCTCACCGCCTTACCTACACCGTTGTGCTCCTCCACCCCCCAAAATGTGGCGCATCCTCACCGTCTTCCCAACAGTGGAACGCTCCCGCACCGGATTTCCAACAGTGCGGCACTCCATCATTCCTCACACCACTTTCCCCCCGGACCCAAAATCTTCTCTGCACCCTCTCCACGCTAGATAGATTATCCAACATTCGAAAGGTTTCATTGAGATCCCCCACCATTCTTTTAAATTCCAGCGAGTACAGACCTAGACACATCAAACTTATGATAACACTATGTCCTTCTGCATCTGAGATGTTTGGATTTTTGTCTGTTTAGAAAATGGTCTGCATATTCATTTCTGTGACCAAAGTGCATGACCCTGTATTTTCCAATGCTGGATTTCATTTTCCACTTTAAGACGTTTTACTAATCTTTTGAAGTCCTTCTGCAACCTACCTGTTTCCTCAACACTACCTGCCCCTTCACCAATTTTCGTATCATCTGCAAACTTGGCAACAAAATCATCCGGTCCATAATCTAAATCATTGATGCTCTGCATAAAAAGAAGCGGTATAAATGCCGACCCCTACGAACATCTCTAGTCACTTGCAGCTAACTAGAAATAATTTTATTCTCACTCCCTGCCTCTTACCTATCAACCAATGCTCTAACCATGCCAATACCTTTCCTGTAATAACAAGGGCATTTAACTTGGTAAGCAGCTTCATATATCGCACCTTGTCAAAGGCCTTATGAAAGTCGAAATATATAACATCTACTACACCTCCTTTATCCATCCTACTTGTAATCTCCTCAAAGAATTCCTACAAGTTCTTCAGACAAGATTTTCCCTTAAGGAAACCATGTTGACGTTACCTTATTTTGTCTTGTGTTACAAGTACTCCATAACGTCATCCTTAACACTTAAATCCAACATCTTCCCAACCACTGAGGTCAGGCCAACTAGTCTATAATTCCCTTTCTGCTGCCTTCCTCCTTTCTTAAAGAGTGGAGTAACATTTGCGATTTCCAGTCTTCTGGCACCATGCCAGAGTCCAGTTATTTTTGAAAGATCATAACTAATGCCTCCAAAATTTCTACCGCTACCTCATTCAGAATCCTAGAGTGCAGTTCACCTGGTCCGGGTGACTCATGTACCTTTAGGTCTTTCAACTTTTTGAGCACCTTTTGTTTTATAATAGTAAATGCACTCACTTCTCTTCTCTCACACCCTTTAACATCTGACACGCGGTTACTGTCTTCCACAGTGATGGCTGGTGCAAAATATTCATTTAACTTATCTGCTATCTCTTTGTCCCTCGTTATGATTTCTCTGGTCTTATTTTCTAAGCGGTTCTATATCCACTCCGATCTCTTTTATATCTTTTAACATACTTGAAAAAGCTTTTACTATCCATATTGATATTCTTTGTAGTATGCTTGAATAGTTCATATTTCGCTCCTAATGATTCTTTCAGTTTTCTGTAAGTTTTTAAAACCTTTCCAATCCTCTCTCTTCCCATTAATTGTTGCTTTGTTGTTTACCCCCGTTTTGCTTTAACATCTGCTTTGACTTCCCTTGTCAGCCACGGTTGTACTACTTTGACATTTGAGTTTTTTTTTGTGTGTTTGGAATACATCTATCTTGCACATTCCTCATTTTCTTCCCAGAAAGTCATGCCATCCCTGCCAGTGGCTCCTTCCAATTTACTTTGGCCATCTCCTCTCTCATACCACTGTAGTTTCCCTTACGCCGCTGAAATATTGTTATGTCAGGCTTTACTTTCTCCCTATCAGATTTCAAGTTGAACTCACTTTTTTTTGGTGACCACTGCCTCCTAAGGGTTCTTTTACCCGGTGCTCCGTAATTACCCCCAGTACATTACATAACACCAAATCCAGTATAGTTGGTCCCCCAGTAGGCACAACGCCAACCTGCTCTAAAAGTCATCTCGCAGGCATTCAACGAACTCACTCTCTTGAGATTCATTATCAACCTGATTTCCCAATCGTCCTCCATGTAGCAATATCCCATGACTATCGTAACATTACGCCTTTGACACGTCATCTCCATTTCCCATTGTAACCTTTGGTCCATATCCTTGCTAGATTTGGGTGGCCTGTATATCACTGCCATCTGGGTCCTTTTACCCTTGCAGTTTCTTAACTCAACCCACAAGGATGCAACACCTTCCGGTCCTATATCACATCTTTCTACAGATTTGATGCCACTTTTACCAGCAGAGCCACGGCTCCCTTCTGATTACCTTCCTATCAATCCGATACAATGTTTACCTTTGTACATTCAGCTCCCAGCTACAACCATCCTTCAGCCACGATTCAGTGATGGCCACATCATACCCGACAATCTGTAATCGTGCAACACGATCATCCACCTCATTTCTTATACTCCGTGAACTGAGATATATCACTTTGAGTATTGTATTTGCTCCCCACATTTTCTCTGTTCTGAGTAAAGAAAGCAACCGTACGCCTTCTCCACCGCCGTATCTGCTGTATCGAATTGATCTAATCAATCTATCTGCAGCGTGCAACAGACCTTTCATGCCTTTTGAGCCACGCTGCTCATATATCGGTTCGAATTAATCCTAGCTGAATCACAGGAACATTTAGAACACTGAATTAATGAACCATTTGGTATGTCTTTGGATTGTGGGAGGAAACAGGAGCACCCTGAGGAAACCCTTGCGGTATCGGGGAGAACGTACACACTCCTTACAGGAGGCCACCAGAATTGAACCTAGGTTGCTGGTACTGTAAAGTGTTCTGCTAACTATGCTAACTACATCTCTACCGCCCCGCCCCATCTCATAGAGTTTTGATAACATCTCTTACGTTTATACTGTGCCCGACGTAGGAGAGCGAGCATGCCATACTCCTTCTTCTCCAATCTGTCAAGCTGTGCTTCTACTTCCAAGGAATCATGGACTTGAAACCCTTGATCTCTATGTTCATCAGCATTCTTCAGCAGCCCACCATTGACTGTATACCTCCCCTCCCGATTTGACTCCCAAATTACATCACCTCACAGTTGACCGAATTAAACACTATTTGCCAATTGTGGTGTTCCGGAGAATGTTGTCGAAGAGAGGGCGTAGAGGCTCATGGTTTCCTGAAAGTGGCGACACAGGTAGACAAGATGACGATGAAGATCATCATCAGGCAGGACACTAATTGTAGAGTTAGTGAGTCATCGTGTGGTTGTACGAGACGTTGGTGAGGCATGCTTTGTTCAGTTTTAGTCATCCAGCTATAAGAAGGATATTATTAAACTGGACAAGAATATTTACAAGGACGCTTCCAGGATTTTTGGCACAGAAAGAGGTTGGTCATGCTTGGACTTTATTCCCAGGAGTGTGGGAGACTGAGAGCTGATATTTTAGACGTGTTTATAATCACGAGGGGCCTGCACTCGTAGATTATATGCAGTCTTTTTCACAGGGTTGGGGAATCAAGAACCAGCATGCACAGGTTGAAGACGAGGGGGCAGAGTTGAGAGGACATTGAGGAGGCAAATTTTCCTTACACAAGCTAAGGTATTTACGTGAAATCATCTCCCAGAGCTGCCACATGGCTGGAATTCTTTGAGCAAGCTATCAAAAGGTTCATGAGAGATTGGTGGTAGCTATTCTTGATACGCAGTTTCTGTACGTGGTTCCCTGAAAGTGACGTGTCAGGTCGGCAGGGCGGTGAAGGCAGCGTTGGGTTCGCTGGCCCTTATCCGACAGGGCACTGAATACAGAAGTTGGAGCAGTAAAGAAATTGTTGAGGCCGTATTTACATATTGTGCCTGGTATTAGAGGTAGATACGTCCACATCGGTTGTCAAGTTACTTGGACAGATATATGTGTAGGAAAGTATCGGGACAGGGTCTTCCAATCTGGGATCCACGAACCTTCCCGTTAATGGTAGGGGTCCACGGCATAAATAAGGTAAGGAACCCCTGGTTAGAGAAATATGATTTATGAGAATGGCTTAGATGAGAAACTCTCTCGGCATGGAACAGCTTTAGCGGAAGTTCCTGTTTCTATGACGTATTACCCTCTGACACTGGATTTCTGTTTATTTACATTCTAGCCCCTTCTGTTTATCTACATTCCTTTGCAACCTACCACATAATGTGGATGAGCAATACCGGTTTGACTTCCTAAGATGCATCAACACGTGATTAACTGGATGGAAAACCAGCTGCCAACTGATCCATCGCCTACTGTTGCCCTAGATCCACTTCCTTTCTGTCCTCAACGTCACCAGCTTTCCTGTCATCCACAGACTCTCTGATCGTACCGCCATATTCCATCTATTGTTAATGTGAACCCCAAGCAGCAGCGATGTCACCACCGACAATACGACCCGCCACAGGTCACCGACTTCCAAATACGAAATCACATTTCCTGCACCACCTCCTGTCTCTTTCCACTAAACCAAGTTCGGATCCAGTTTACCAATTCACCTTTCATCCCATGTGATTTAACCTTCTGGGCTAGCCTACCATAAGGGTCAGGTCGATACAAATTTATTGGTGCCTCGTTAAAGCCCAAGCCGGACAATATCAATTATCCTGACATTCCGCCTTCTAAAGTACACCCCTCAAAATACCTCCGAAAATTAATGTGGCACATGTCCCCCACACAAAGCCACCCTGACTCTCACAGATCAAATACTGCCTTTCCAAATGAACATTAATCACGAACCCTGCTCTCCATCGAGATCCAGCTCACCTTCCCCAGAATCTCCAGCTCAGACCGACCTCCTGGCCAGATCGGAACAGTTGGACTCAGATCCCAAATTTTCCACGAGGACCCAGTCTTGAAGAAGAACTATGCAGATCCAGGAGGTATGATGATGCTGGTGCAGGAGATGTCCAGATTAAAGATTGGGAGATGGCTCAGTCCACCTTCGGAGTACACCCCGAAGATTCAAAGCTGGAAGCAGCTCAGTCTGAGGAAGTTAGATCGATGACACCAGGAGATAACGCTGAACTCACTCTGCAGAGAACAACAAATATTTACTTTATATCCGAGAAGTAACAGAGACAATGAAGCTTTGTGCCTAACCCGTGAACATATGACCTTGTGGAGGAGCTTCAGTCTGTTTCTTACCCTGAGATGGGTAATGGTACAATGTGGAAGGAGCTTCCCTCTGTGTCGAACAGGGGAATACAGATCCAAGAAGGGTTAATTTGCTTGGCATTAAGGATGAAGTGGCCAATTCGAATGGACTTCGAGTTCGTGGAGGATACAGAGAGTGAAAGCAGATTGCTGTTCATTTGGTTGCAAGCCAGTAACAACTGGTGTGACACAAGGATTGGGGCTGGGACAATTGCTGTTTATCATCTAACTCTGGCCAATCTATTAGGTACATCTGTATACCTGCTCGTTAATGCATATATCTAAACACATAATGCAATGGCAGCAAAACAATGCATAAGAGCATGGAGACATGGTCAATAGGTTCAATTGTGCTCAAACAGCAGAATTCGGATGAAATGTGGTGTAAGTGACTTTGACCGTGGGGTTATCATTGGTGCTAGACGGGGTGGTTTGAGAATCCCAGAAACTAGCGATCTCCTGGATATGTCGTGCATAACAGTCTCTAGAATTTACAGAGATTTCATGCGAAGGACAATAAAGATCCAGTAAGCGGCAGTACTATTGGCGAAACGCCTTGTTAATGAGAGAGATCAAAGGAGAATAGCGATGGTGGTTCAGCTGACGGGAAGGCGAAAGAACTTCAAATAAACCCGCCTTCCAACAGTGGTAGGTAGAAGAACATCTCCGAATGCATAGCACGCCGATCCTTGAATTTGTTTGGCTACAGCAGCAGAAGACCAGGAACAAACAGTGGCCACTTTGTTAGGTACAGTAGATACTATATAAAATGGCCACTGAGTGCCCACATCATTACACCCTAATCCTAACCCTAGTCCTAAACCAAATCCTGCCTCTGACATCCTCAATAATCCTAACCCTCATTCTTCACCAACTCTTGCCTAGACACCCTCCCTCATATCCACTCGCAGCACGGAGCTCCCTCCTGTAGCGTAACGCTCCTCACCACCCTTCCAGGGCGTGGCACACCCACACCTCTTCTCACACTGTGAGCGTTCCTTCCATTGCCTCAGACTTCCAACTGGCGTTCCAGTTAATTCAACGCGTCTCCGTTTCTACCTGTTCCACTACCTACTTAGGCAGTGCGTTCCAAAGTCTAGCCTTCCACAACTGGGGGAGGGGGAAAGTCTCCATCCCCTTCAGATTTCCTCTACACCCATCACACTGTCCGTATTCCCTGGGTTCTGGCTTTTTCCACGGGGAAAAGTTCCTTCTCTCATCCTATCTCTGCCGCTCATCGTACTACCCACCTCTATCAGCTCCCCCCAGCCTCTTCCGCTCCAGGGAAAACCGACCCAGCCTCTCTGGTCTCTCCTCCCACCCAAAACGTTCCATCTCGGGCAACGCCCTTCAGACTCTCCTCTGAAACCTTTCCGAAACAGTCACCTCCTTCCTGCAGTGTGGTGAACAGACTGTAAACAGTACTGCAGCAGTGGGCTGACCAACAGTTGTAGCATAACCAGTCCACTTTTATATTCTTTGCCCTGTGTTGGAGGCAATATCCCGAATGCCTTCTTCACCTGCGCTACCTTTCTCGGTAATCACTGGACTTCTACACATGGGTGCTTCTGTCCCTCAATAGTCACCATCATTCACGGCGCGTGCCCTGCTGTTGTATACCGAGATCCCACTGATTCTCAATATTCCCCCTCGTTCATGATGCATGTCATACCCTTACTTCCTCTATCCCTTAACACTCAATACTATTCATTGTGTGAATGCTATCGCTGTGCGCTGATGTTCCTATGTTTCTCACGACGCCCCGCCATTCACAGTGCGTATCCTACTCTTGTTCGCCGAGGTCCCTCTGATTCTCAACACTCCCCACCATTCATGCCGTGTGTCCTACCCTTGTACACCGCGATCCTCTGCCCCTCAACACTCCATACCATTCATTGTGGGATACCACCATTCTACAGTGAGGCCCCATGTTCCTCAATACTACGTACTATGCAAGGTGTGTGCCCTATCTTTGAACACCGAGGTCTCTCTGTTCCTCAGTAATCCCAACCATATATGGTGTGCATCCTACACTTGTACACAATGGTCCCTGTGCTCTGCAACTTTCCACACCATTTACGGCGTGTTTCTAACTCTTGTACACCAAAGTCCCGCTGCTCCACAAGATTCCCCACCATACATGGTGTGTGTCCTACTCTTGTGCACCGAGGTCCCTGCTCGTCAATATTCCTGAAGCCCCACGATTTATTAACGTGATTACTTCCGAACAACTCGAAGATTCATGATGTACTTACAAACAAGACCCGTTAACACTTCTATGTCAAAACTGCCAATTTCGTTTCCTCCCTCCCCAAACTTACCTCTTGTATCTCAGTCGCTCCCTATAACTCAGGCCAAGATCCGACTTATTGAGTGCGTCTCTGTGTCCCGGAGCTCTGGCTTCTTTCTAAGATGGCTATTCTCCCGAGTTGTCCCTCTCAAGTTCATTGCCAGGACTTTTCATTTACATTTCTCTGGATATCTCCCAAAAATTTCCAGATTCTGTGCCAATAATTTTAAGTCCAAAAGTCAACTTATTTTCCGTATAGGGCATTGTTCTTTCTTTGGCTTCGAACATTTGTTGTCACCGTTCCATATTCAACTTAACTCTTTAACCACCAGATCAGCGGGCGAAGAAAACTACAGAATATTTGTGTTGGCATGTTCAGGAACATCTCTTGGTGTGGATATAATCCAAAGATTCTGGAGGTTTATTTACAATGAACAACAGATCCTCGGATGTGGGTCACAGGAGGTGACTTAATACAATGGATCGAGTGTTGTAAGGAAAAGGTTAACATTTTATACTTCATTAGGACGTACGAGTGTAACTGATAGAGACAGACAGACAGAGATTTAGAGACAGGTATATAAATAGAGATAGCGACAGACAGAGTTAGAGATAGAGATCGAAATAGGACAGAGATTCGCAGAGACAGTGTTACGTCTACACTGGCAGGCACCTTCCAATCCCGACACAACTAACAGGAGTCACCTGCTACTCGTTTCCAAATCATCTCCTGCGGCCAATTTATATCAATCTCTCATCCGCAGTCCTTGTTCACTCACACGAATCAGCCTCAAACATTTGCTCTTAGCTTTCAGTGACCTTGTTGCTTTGTCGAGTTTAGAATCTGTTCTGTCTTGTTTTATCGCCGCGCGTGGACTTTTGCATTGTAGTTTATTAGTGAGATAGAAAAAGTAAAAGAAAAAGAGAGAAGAGAGAGAGGAAAGAGGGAGAGAGGAAGGAGAGAGAGAGAGAGAGAGAGAGAGAGAGAGAGAGAGAGAGAGAGAGAGAGAGAGAGAGAGAGAGAGAGAGAGAGAGAGAGAGAGAGAGAGACAGACAGAGAGAGACAGACAGAGAGAATAAAAGGACTAGGCTGCTGAGTCAATTGAGACTGCTCCGGAAATTAATTAACATCGCGTCTGATCTTGGCGACGTCAGAAAATTTTTCGGCAGCGAGTCCGCGCAAGATATCAGGCTCCGATGGTGTAACTGGAAGGGTACTGGGAGCCTGTGCCGGCCAAATGGTTGGAGTATTCAAGGACATCTTCAATGGCTCACTCATACAGTCGGGCGTTCTCACCTGCTTCATAAAGTCATAAAGCATACGGTGCCCAAGAAGAGCAGGGTGAAATGTATATACGTCCATTGCCCAAAGGCACTTACTTCCATTATGAAGAAGTGCTTTGAGAGTTTGGTCACGGCCAGAGTCAGCTCCTGCCTAAGAAAGGCCGTGGAACAACTGTAATTTCCCTACAGCCAGAATAGATCTGCAGAGGGTGCAGACTTTTTGGCTCAGTATTGGGTCTTCGACGTTCTGGACACCAACAATACCTACGTCAGGTTGATGTTTATTGAATACAGTTCGGCACTCAACACCAACCCACCTTCAGAGCTAATCAACAAGATACAAAACCTGGGTCTCTGTACTCACTCCTACCAATCAGAAATAATACCTCCTTCTCGCTGTCAATTAACACAGGCACGATTATTGTGGGTAGAATCTCAGATGGAGACGAGGGGGCGTAGGAGAGCGAGATCGTTCAGCTGGTCGAGTTGTTTCGCACCAACGACCTTGTACTCAACGTCCGTAAGACCAAAGAATTGGTTGAGGGCTTCAAGAATGGGAGGTCAGGGAGGCAGACACCTATCATTATCGATGGGTCAGCAGTGGAAAGGGTGAGTAGTTTCAAGGCTCTGGATACAAAATCTCTGAAGATCTATCCTAGAGTCATTGAAAACTACAGCACAGAAACATCGGGCCTTCGGGCCATCTAGTCCGTGCCCAACCATTTAAACTGTCTACTTCCATCGAACTGCACCTGGGCCATAGATCTCCATACCCATACCATTCATGGTTTTATCCAAACGTCTCCTAATCGCTGAAATAGAACTGGCATATACGACCTGCTCTGGAAGATCATTCCATTCTTCCACGACCCCCTGAGTGAAGAAGACTTCCCCAATGTCCCCTTAAACTTTTCAACTTTCACGCTCAACTTATGACCTCAAGTTGCAGTTCCACCCAACCTCAGTGGAAAGATCCTGTTTGCGTTTACACTATTTATAAGCCTCCATAATTTTGTACATCTCGTCAAATCTCTGCCGAGTCTCCTACGTTCCAAGGGATGAAGTCCTACCAGAGACAATTTTTGGTTTAAACTCGTGTCCTCCAGTTCCCGCAATATCCTTGTGAATTTTCTCTGTACTTCTTCAACTTTGTTTACATCTTTCCTGTAGGTAGGTGAGCAAAACATGATACTCTAAGTTAGGCCTCACTAAGGTCTCATACAACCTCAGCATAACATTCCATCTCCTGTATTTAATAGGGAAGGGAAAGCTCCCTTTACGGTCCTATCCACCAGTGCCGCCACTTTTAATGAATAATGGACCATTTTCCCAATCCATTTATTCTGCCACGGTCTCCAGTACTCTACCGTTCACAGAGTAAGACGTACCTCAGCGAGCCCTCTCGAAGTGCAACACCTCGCACTTGCCTGCATTAAATTCCACCTGCATTTTAAGCTTATTTTTGTAGCTGATCCGATGTCGCTGCAAGCTCTGAATGTCTTCCTCACTGTGCAAGACATCCCGTCTTGGGGTCATCCGCAAATTTATTGATTCAGCAAACCATTTTATCACCCATATCGTTGATACAGATGGAAAACAATGACGGACACAGCATCGATCCCTTCGGTACCCCAAAAGTCACAGGGGCTCAGTCAGAAAGGCAATCATCGACTGAAAATATATGTGTCTTCTTTCACATAGTCAATGGCCAATCGAATTTACTATCTTATCTTCAATATCAAGAGACTGAACCTGCTTGACCAATCTCCCATGTGGGACCTTGTCAAATATCTTGCTAAATCCATGTAGACCACATCCACTGCCTTGCTTTCATCAACTTTCGTAGTAACTTGCTCGAAAATCTCCATAAGATAACTGAGACCCCTCTACCACGCACAAAGCTATGCAGAGTCTCCTTAAATCCTGTCTGTCCATATACTCATATATCCGGGATCTCAGAATACCTTTCCCAGTACTGACGTCAGATTCACCAGCCTATCACTTCCGGGGTTTCTTTTAGTGCCTTTCATAGACAGCAGAACAGCATTCGCTATCCTCCAATTCTCCGGCATATCACCTGCCCAGGAGGATAATTTAAATATCTCTGCTAGGGACCCTACATTTTCAGCATTTGCCTTCCATACAGTGTGAGGAGCACAGGTTCAGGCCCCGGGGAATTTTTAACCCTCATTTGTCTCAAGACAGGGATGACCTCATCCTCTGTAAACAGTACATGTTCCACGAGCCGGCCTCTGGTTTGTCTCATTTCTCGATACCATCTACCGAATTAATACAAATGCAAACAACCAATTTAACACCTCCCGCATCTCTTCTGGCTCCAAGCATAGATTACCATTCTGATCTTTTTGGGGACCGATTTTGTTCCTTGCGATCCTTTGGCCCTTAACATATTTGTAGTGTTCCTTAGGATTCTACTTCACCTTGGCTACTACGACAAGCTCATGCCTTCACTTAGCCCTTTTGATTTCTTTATTAAGTGTTATTTTGCATTCCTGATACTCCGTAATTAACTTATTTGTTCCTATTTGCCCTTGTCTGGTATGCATCCCATTTTCTTTTCTTAACCAGGGCATCAAAACCACTTGAAAACCAAGGCTCCCTAAACCTGCCACCTTTACCTTTTATTCCGACAGACAAATAGCAGCTTTGTCTTCTGGAAATGTCACTTTTGAAGGCCTCCTACTTACCAGGAACACCTTTGTCCGAAACCAGCATTTCAAATTCACACTTGCTACATCCTTCCTAATACCATGAAAATTTGCCGTTCTCCAATTTTGATCCTCGACCAGCCAGTCATATCCACTCTTTTTCACATTTCCTTTGAATCTAATGGTATTATGAAGCTGGACCCAATGCATTGACGCAGGTACGAATAAGGTACGCCAACAACTATACTTCATTGGAGTTTACGGAGATTTGATATGTCACCGAGGTGCCTGGCATATTAGTACACATGTACCGTCGAGAGAACTCTAACTAGTTGCATTACAACCTGGTTTGAAGGGCCAGTGCACAGGATCGGAAAAATATCCAGAGGGTTGTCAACTCAGACAGCTGCGCTATGCACACTAGTCTCCCCAGCATTGAGGACATATTTAAAAGTTGATGTCTCGAATAGGCAGCAGCCTTCATTAAGGATGCACCACCCAGCACATGCTCTCTTTTCATTGCTACTATCAGACAGGCTGAAAGCCGAACCTGGAGACACAGTATGTTTTAGGAAAAGCTTATACCCCACTCCACACAGTCCACTATCAGATTTTTGAACGGGCAATCAACCCATGAACACAACCTCAGTATTATAGCTTTGCTCTCGTTTTTCACTAGTTACATGCTATGCAAAGCTCTCTCTTAACCACCTTGTTTTAAATAAATGCCTCTACTGCTTCCATGAGCAGAGAAGTGGACAGATACACTACTATCCGAGGGGAAAACAGTTTAGATGATAGGACGGCATGGGACATGTACAAGCAATTTGGTTAACAATGTTCTGCTGAATCAGCTAAAAAGCAGTCTAAAAACAGATGTCATCTCCGTCATAAAACTATACTCATGAATCTTGAGGCTGTGTTTCTGGTTCTGATCTCACTTGCAAATGGAAACGACATTTCTGACTCCATCTATTCCTTCCATAACTTTGCATGTTCCCATAAGTTGCTCTCTCATTAGTTTGCAGTCCAGCGAATATAGTGCCAGGTGACTCAGTCTCTCCTTTCAGGCTAACGGCCCTCATCTCCGGAATCAACCGAATGAACCTCCTCTGCAGCGGTAACAAAGCCAGCACACCTTTCCTCAGGTAAGTATAGCAGTATTCCAGCTGCGGGCCATCAGCAACTGCCAAAATGCTTCTATTTGCCAATACGACTTAATTTATTGAAAAGCGGATGTGTATTATCTTCATTGAAATGCACTTACTATTTACCGCAAGACATAGAAGCATCGAGTCTGTTCCACCATTCAACATTGCTGAACCATTATCCCTCACAGCCCTAATCTAGTACCTACTACTCGTATCTCTTCATGCCTTAACCAATCAAGAATCTATTAATCTCCACCTTAAACATATGTAAAGACTTGACCGCACAGCTATCTGTGGGAAGGAACTCCACAAATTCACCATTCTTGCTGCAGAAATTCCTCCTCATCTACGTTCTAAAAGGAAGCAATTTTATTCTGAGATTATGCCCTCTAGTCCTAGTGTCTCCCAACATAGGAAATATCCTCTCTACACACACTCCAAAGACATTTCACCATTCCATAGGTTTCAATTAGGTCATCCCTCATTCTTACGAATCTAAGTGAAGAGCCATCCACCGCTCTTCATAGGACAAGCTGCTCAAGCCTAGAATCCTTTTTCTGAGTCTCCTTTGAACCCTCTCCAGTGTCAGCAGATTCGTTTTCGGATAAGGGGCCCAAATCTGTCCTATAGTCCTCTGTGTGGCCTCACCAGTGCTTTATAAAGTTTCAACATGCCATCCTTGTTTTTATATTTTAGTCCTCTTGAAATGAATGCAAAGATCGCATTTTCCTTCTTCACCCAGACTGAAATTTACAGTGAATGTATTTTAATGCATTTACTATTCTTCTTCCTTTCTGCATCGAATGTCTCCATAACTCCAAGAAAACAGTTACCCTCAATCTTTAACTCGTTTGTACTGTCTCCTTTCTTATATATATCTCTTGTTGCTGATGCAGGAACAAGGAACGAATTGAGGCGGACAGGAGGCCTCTACAATGGGTAGTTAAAACTGTCCAAGGCCACACCGGCGCCCTAATGCCTCCAACTTTTACCCTGCTCTCAAAATTACCTGGCCCATTTCCGATACCTCCCTCCCCTTTCTTGATCTTTCTGTCTCTGTCTCTGGAGACAGCTTATCTACTGATGTCTACTATAAGCCTATGGACTCTCAAAGCTACCTGGACTATTCCTCTATTACTGTTCCCACCCTGTCTCTTGCAAAAATGCCATCCCCTTCTCGAAATTCCTCTGTCTCCGCCGCATCTGCTCTCAGGATGAGACTTTTCATTCCAGGACGAAGTAGATGCCTTCCTTTTTTAAAGAAAGGGGCTTCCCTTCCTCCACCATCAACTCTGCTCTCAAACGTATTTCTTCCATTTCACGCACATCTGCTCTCACCCCATCCTTCCGCCACACCACTAGGGATAGGTTTCCCCTTGTCCTCACCTACCACTCACCAGCCTCCGGGTCCAACATATAATTCATCGTAACTTCTGCCACCACCAACGAGATCCTATCACCAAACACATCTTTCCCTCTGTTCCTTTTTCAGCTTTCCACAGGGATCGCTCCCTACGTGACTCTCTTGTCCATTCGTCCCGTCCCTCCATCCCCTCCCACCGATCTCCCTCCCGGCAGTTATCCTTGTAAGCGGAACAAGTGCTACACCTGCCCTTACACTTCCTCCCTCATCACCACTCAGGGGCCCAGATAGTCCTTCCGGGTGAGGCGACACTTCACTTGTGAGTCGGCTGGTGTGATATACTGCGTCCGGTGCTCCCAGTGCGGTCTTCTGTATATTTGTGAGCCCCGACGCAGGCTGGGAGACGGTTTCGCTGAACACCTACGCTCTGTCCGCCAGAGAAAGCAGGATCTCCCAGTGGCTACAGATTTTAATTCCACATCCCATTCCCATTCCCATTCTGATATGTCAACCCATGGCCTCCTCTACGGTCAAGATGTAAAAAGATATCTATCTATCTCTCTATTAATTAATTAATTATTTCCCCCCCCCCCCCCCTTTTTCCCTTTCTGTGTCCCTCTCACAATAACTCCTTGCCTGCTCTCCATCTTCCTCTGGTGATCCCCTCCCCACTTCTCCCCTCCCCCACCCAGGTCTCCTGTCACATGATTCTCTCCCTTCTCCAGTTCTGTATCCATTTTGCCAATCAACTTTCCAGCTCTTAGCTTCATCTCTCCCCTCCTGTCTTCTCCTATCATTCCAGATCTCCCCATCCCCCTCCCACTTTCAAATCTCTTACTATCTCGTCTTTCAGTTAGTCCTGACGAAGGGTCTCGGACCGAAACGTCTACTGTGCTTCTTCCTATAGATTCTGCCTGGCCTGCTGCGTACCACCATCATTGTGTGTGTGTTGCTTGAATTTCCAGCATTTGCAGATTTCCTCAGACTCTGGGCCGCATTCATGCATATGCAGGAATCTAAGGTGCAATGTCGTGCTTCCCTTTTCCCCGCAACGCCAAATAGATACTTCCAGGAGGATCATTGTTTAGTTTCAATCTACCATCCACATTCGGGTGTGACGACTGGCTGCTGTTGAAATTACTATTTGCTATATACCATAACTCCAGAATACGCCCTCACTATCAGTAATGACAACGGAATTCTTTTGGTGGCAGTCAGCTGCTGTTTTTCCATCCTGTTAGTGTCGGATTCAGTTCATTCAACCACAGCGTAACGGCATTCCAACCACTCTGCAGATTTTGCAAATCATGCCTTATGTCAATATCAACTCTATGAGTCAACTGTCTGTTCTGGGTTGGGGAGGGGAGACCATTCCGCGGCCATAAGTTGAATGTCATCATATGGATGCAGGTTGAATATATATTTCTAAAACACAGAAGTTCAGCACAAGTTTCTGAACTTTCTTTTTAGGAAGTGAAAACTCTCTGGTTGAATTATTATTTTTTATTGTGTTTAACTGGTTCGTGACAAAACACTCATCTCATTTGATCAGACAATTGCTGCACAGCTTCACTTGTTTGATCTTTATAGTTTGATGGATATTGATTTTCCGAGTTCAAGAGGTGTATTACTAACCCCAGCATTCCGGCACAGCATGACCTTTCCAAAGGGTTTGTCTTGCTTGCAAGGCAGTTAAGCGTATGGCCAGTAGACCTCGTTCAGCTTCTTGTTGTAGACACAAGCTAGTTTTTGCTGCTCAATGTAAATTGCAGTCAGTTTGAAGTTAAAAGCACAGCTTTGCAAACCGTTTTACAGAGCAAAGGCTGCTTGCCAAAGGCCGGGTTGTACTAAGGAGGTTTTGGATTCGCTGCCTGATAGGAAATGTGGTTTGCAAAGTGACGTGCCCAAGAAGCTCTTTTCTGCATCAGCCAAACGCAAGACAACGGGACCATATTAACTGGCCTACATTAAAGCAGACAACTGCAGTTGTTACTTGCAGCATTGTCTTAGAAGCTTTTGGGCCATCTCTGTGAATTACTTTGTCCCAGCAATGGTATTTCAAAAATATCACATGCAAATAATGCTAAATAGTAGCAAAGCACTATACATATTATAAGTAATTTGGGGTTGTTATGAATGACAAGGAGAATAACAGAGAGACGGGGTAACAGAAAAGAGAATTAAAATTCATTCCTGAGCCTTTGCTTTCTCCAATGGACGACTCGTTCATCTGTAACTCGTTGGTATGTCCCTTCAGTTCGCACCTGTGTTTAGAGATCCTTTGGAGTTTGTAAATCTTTAGTAATTCGGAAATCTTTTATAAATATGAAATCTTCTCTGAGTGTTAAATGTGTGTTAAGAATTGCAGATCTGAACTTAGGCCTTTATCATTAGAATGAAATATTCTGTGTTTAAATCACTTCGTTAGCTGTAAGTAATTCCTTCTTGGTAGGGAGGGGAGAAGCATCATTGAAGCAGATATCAGTAAGCTAGTTTTGAAGAGTATGTGGATACCGTATAACCTCCTGAAGTGAGAGTACCTGTAGATATCTATATCGGATAGGGCTTACAATCTTCTTTCGAGTTTAGAGTTTTGCGAACAGCGAACTCAAGACCATCACAACTGAAACAACTCGAGGCATAGCAGCCAGTCCTATGTCCTCAGCATTGCCCCCATCACTTGGATCACTGGAGGTGCTGTAGCATCCATACCATGTCCATTCTGCAAGTCGTCAGGTTACTGATAGAAGCGCTGCTTTGGATTGTTGTCCGATATAGAGGGCGTATCCCAAGGGAAAGGAGCAAAGATAGGCCTGCCTCCCTGAGGCTCCCGGTGTGCTCGTTTATAACACATACATTCAACGCTGAGGGACGTAGCAGGTCAGATAGCATCTACGGAAAGGAATGAAGACTCGACGACTGGGGCCGAGACCTTTTTCAATTTACTCCAGAGCTTTGTGTAGTTCATTTCGATTCGATCACACTCCGGCGTTTGTATCCTCACTCGCTCAGTTTCTGGTCAGATGATTTTTACTCTCTCTGTCCCACTGATTTCGTAATTGTTCACAATTTTCCCTTTTCACTTGTTTGCCTGTTCGGTTGACAGATCTATCCCGTCTTTATAGGTTCAAAGGTTCTTTTATTATCGAAGTATGCATGTGGTATACACCTCTGAGATGTGACTTCTCCAGATTGCCACAAAACAAATAAAACCATGGTGGTTGTTCAAAGACACCCCTCACACGATTATTACCACCCCACGTGAAAATAATCGCGCAAACGTGACCAAAACATCAACCCTCAACCCACCCGCAGCGAAAAAACCTGACAAATGGCGCCAAAACGAGAAACAAAGGGCGAAAAGACAGAATAAAAAAACCCATAAAACTGAAAGAATCCGGAGACCGTTCCATAAATCGCAGATCTTCGGTGACATCTTCCGACAGCAAACGCTGAGGCGGAGCAGCGAGCAGTTGACTGCCACACGCAAACAACAGGATATAATTCATCATGTCGGCCTTGGAACTGAACTACGCTCCCGCTGTCATGGCTGTGATAACACAACGACCGTCCACCCAACTGCTTCGTTTCCTCCAAGCCTTCTCTCGGTCTGACCCCCATTTTCTTTTAATCGTCTCTAGCAGCCACGTGTATTTGCACTCGTCTTTGGTAGAATATTTCATTCTGATCTCGCCATTAAATTTGTGAAGTCTGATAGCTGTTCATATTGAAATACAAGCTGCCAATCAAATGTTCACGCGTTTTAACTGGAGAATTCAGTTGCTCATTTTCCTACTTCTCTGGAATTCTTCTCTAAATTGGCGATAGAGTTCTATTTTCTCCTATTGCACGGAGGGCAATTCATTCCCGTTGACTGGCACTCCCTCACCCCGTTTGACTAGATTGAAACGAAATTGAACAGGACAGTGCACAGCTGATTGGGACACACTGCATCAGAATTGAACGAACACAATACACACTAGTACATTTTAACCTCACTAAAGCAGAGTAGAGTAAAACAGAACACAGTATTCCCTTCTCTTTCAGACTCCCTTGAAATGGTGCTTAGAAGGCATAAATATGTTTTCTGGCGTTTATGAAAGCAAGGAGGAAGGTTATAACTTCTGTCAAATAATATGTGTGCTGAAAATGCCCCTCTTCTCTGGCATTCACCCATGTACCTAGATGTCCATCAACGTCCTGCCCAGATAGCAAATTTTGTACTGGACCAGAATGCATGTGAGAATCTGGCAAGAGCGCATGGGCCGAATGATCGGGACTCCGACGCGCTCCGACGAGTCTGAATGTCTTTTGTCTCGGCTAGCATCGTTCATTGCTCCAACACAACGTGCACCGTCACTAACATAACTCAGCAAAAGCGTTTAATTAAATCATTCCACTGTAATTTTTTGGATCTGGAGATGATATGGTCGAGTAGGTCCTTCAGAAGGTAAAGTTGAGGCGTTGAACTGACGTGGCCGCAGCCGTTTTATCAGGTGTCCGTAACAGAAAAAATAACAAGACAGCTCCCTGAATTGTGAATGCGATCTAAAGGAAGAACACAAAGTAAAGAGCAGCAAGCAATTCAAACAGTTAAGCAGTCCTGTTCGTGTTAGTAACTTGATTCTGTTTTATGACAAGGCAACGACAGAGATTGATGAGACAGTTCAGTGGATGTTGTCCACATGGATTTCAGTAAGGCCTTTGAGGAAATACCTTATTGAAGGCAAATCCTGAAGATTAAGATCCATTGGGTCTGTAACGAGTTTGGATTCTGGAATGGCTTGCACACAGAAAAAATGAGAGTAGTGGCTGAAGGTTTGGAGTTCTTATTCGATTTGGAGTTCTGGAACTAGTGGTATTCCGCGGTGATCTATCCTGGGACTTCAGCTGTTTGTGTATACAAATCATCTGGATGAAAGCGTGCGAATAATAGTAGGTTTAGTAAGTTGGCGGATGATACCAAGATTGGGGGAGTTGTGGAAAGCGTAGAAGACTGGCAAATAGCGCGCAATATAGAACATTTGTAGATACGGCAGAGAAATGGCAGATGGACTTTAACCCAGATAAATGGGAGATTTTGCACCTTGGTAGGGCAAATGAAAGGAGAGTGTACACTGTTAAGGATAAGATGCTCAACAGTGTTGATTAGCAGAGAGATCTTGCGATCCAAGTTCATAGTTCCTTCAAAGTGGCTACACAGATCGATCGGCTGGGTAAGAATGTGTCTGGAATACTTGTTTTTATTTGTCGAGACACTGAGTTCAAAAGTCAAGAAGTTATGTTGGAAATTCATAAAACTCCGGTTAGGCCACATCGGGAATATTGCATGCTGGTCTAGTCGCCCCATCTTAGAAGGGTGTTGAGGCTTTAGAGAGGGCGCAGAAGTTTAGAAGAGAGAGAGAGAGAGAGAGAGAGAGAGAGAGTGAGTGAGAGAGAGAGAGAGAGAGAGAGAGAGAGAGAGAGAGAGAGAGAGAGAGAGAATGAGAGATACCTTTTGATCGCAAAGGAAATTACACTGTCACAGAAGCATTACAAGTGTACAGATATATAAATTTTCAAATATTAGAGGAGAAGTAAGAAAGAATAAAAGATAAGTTACCTCAAACAGTCTAACGGCGGAGGGGGGGGGGGGGAGGAGGTCATCACAACCCTGGCTATAGTTTGACTCATTATACAACCTGATGGTCGAGGAAAGAATGACCTCATATAGCGCTCTTTGGAGAAGCAGCTCTCTTAGTCTATTATTAAAAACACTCCTTTGTTCAGCCAAGGTGGCATGCAGAGGGCGAGAAACATTATAGAATTGCCAGGATTTTCCGTAGAGTCCTTTGTTTTACCACAGTGTCCAGTGTTTCCAGCTTGACACCTATAACATAGGTAGCCTTTCTAATCAGCTTATTGAGCCTGTGCACCCGTGTAGATCCCATTGCCCCAGCTCACCAGCGCATAGAGGGTTACACTGGTGACAACAGACTGGAAGAACATTGATGTAGAGGCCTGCAGACTCCAAATGACCTCGGTCTCCTCATGAAGTCGAGGCAACTCTTCTTGCTCAGAGTCTCTGAGTTGGTGTCCACTCATGTCTGTCATCCAGGTGCATCCCAGGTACTATCATGATAGCATGTACTATCATGGGAGGCTGGATAAATTGGGGTTGTGTTTGCTGGAGCGGGGATCAGATACAGGTTTCTAAGAGAATGAATAGTATAGATAGAGTAGACAGGGAGTATCTGTTTGCTAGGATTGAAATGTCTAATGCCAAAGTGCATGCATAGAAGGTGAGAGGAGGATGTGTGGGGTAAGTTTGGGGTGGATGCCTCGAATGCGCTGCCTGGTATGGTGGTAGAGGGAAATACATTAGAGGCTTTCAAGAGAGGTTTAGATGGGCACATGAATGTGAGGAAGATGGATTGATATCGGCATACGTCGGATTTGTAAATCGGAGGGATTAGCGTTTGCAGTTTCTGAATAATCATTAAAAATATATTTTTAAGAACAAAGAAAGTTCATCTGCAAGGAAAGTGAAAATTTATTTATGTAGTTACTGTATGTGTTTATTTCGTTATTCATTTAGAGATAAAGAGCAAAACAGGCCTTGCAGGCCCAACAAGGCTTGCAGCCCCCCCCCCCCCTCCTCCCCAAAAGGCCACCTATGTAACACAAGCCCAAACACATGACAATTTTCAATGACTGTGAGAGATCCCGGAGGAAATACACACGATCACGGCGAGGTCATGTTGCGGTTGTACAGGATGTATGTTAGGCAGAACCTGAAGTGTTGCACGCAGTTCTGATCACCACACGGACGATACAAAGAATGGAGAAGTGAGTCACAGGATGTAACCTGGAACTGAGCGCTACGGTTAATAGCAGAGGTCAGTGGTGCTTGGGCTTTTTCTGACAGGGAGAAACTTTCGAGGTTTATAAAGCCATAGCGGTAGCAAGAAGGAGGGAGTCACCGTCCCGTCCTCAGGAAAAGGGAGTATGAACACAGGTTTGAGGTGAGAGTGGAAAGATTTAAATGCGGCTTGAGGGGCAGCTTTATTTCCACACATCAAACAGTACGTGACTGCAAGGTCTGGCCAGAGAAAGTGTAACAGGCAAGCCAAAAATATAAACGCTAATACCATCTCATTGCATATTCCCGGGATCAGGAACAGGGTGAAGCTCCCTCTACACTGTCTCATCACGCACCCGCGGGAGGGGGCGGGGTGTGGGTTCAGACGTCCCCTCTCAGAAAATCTCGGAGGCAGACACAGTGAGACGGTCAATCCACACTATCTCATCACATACTCCCGGGTCCAGACACAGTGAAGCTCCATCCACACTATCGTAACACACACTGCCAGGTCAGACAGAGCGAAGCTCCCTCTGCAGTGTCCCGGAGCCAGACACTGAGTGAATCTGCCTCTACAGCAATCCCATCGCACCTTCCCCGGGTCAGATAGAGAGAGAAAAGATACCTCTGCACCATCCCTTCGCACTGTCGAGGGGCCACATACAGAGTGAAGTTCCTTCTACGCCCGAAGTTAGGAACTGGCTGAAGCCTCCTCTACACCGTCCCATCACACACTACCAGAATCAGGCAGAGTGAAGCTCTCTCCGCACTGTCCCATCACCCACACCCCGTGTCAGACGGAGAGTGAAGCTCTCTTTACACCATGCCATTCCACACTCCTGGGGTCAGACTCAGAGAGAAGCTCTTCCAACACCGTCCCATCACATGTTGGCAGGGTCAGACGCTAAGTTAAGTTCCCTCTGCACTGTCCCTAGATACAATCCAGGGGTGAGCTACAGCATGAAGTTCTTTCTACACCATCTCATTACATAATCCTCGGGTCAAGAACAGGCTGAAGGCTCCTTTCCCCTTTCTATTACACACTCTCTGGATCAGACACAGAACGAACATGCTTCTCACTGCACCATCAGGGAATTGCAGGACATAAGACTGGAAAACAGTTAATCTTAGCAACACACACAAAATGCTGAGGAACTCGGCAGGCCAGGCAGCATCTTGGAAAAGTGTACAGTCGGCATTTCGGGCCAAGCTCCTTAACCAGGACTGAAGGGTCAGAGTAAGAAAGTGGAGGTGGGGAGGCGAGGTGTAGGTGAAACCTGCAGAGAGGAGAGGTGAAGTAAGGAACTGGGAAGTTGATAGGTGAAAGACATACAGGGCTGGACCGGAGAAGGTAAGGGGGAATCTGATAGAAAGTAACAGAAAGCCATGGAAGAAAGACAAGTTGGAGGAATGCCAGTGGGAGGTGCTAGGCCAGGTAAGGAGATAAGATGAGAGGGGGAATGCGGAATGGAAATGGAGGAGGGGAGGCATTGCCGGAAGTTCGAGAAATCGTTGTTCATATAACCAGGCTGAAGGCTACCCAGATGGAATAGACAGTGTTGCTTCTCCAGTCTGTGTGTGTCCTCACCACGAGAGTAGAGAATGCCATGGTCTACCATGTGGGAATGGGAATTGGAACTGGAATTAAAATGGGTGGTCACTAGAAGGTTCTGCTTTTTGGCGGGTGGAGCGTAGGTCCTCAGCGAAGCTCTCACCAGAGCAGCGGATACAGTAGATGATCTGAAAGGACTCACAGGTGAAGCGTCCCCTCTCTTGTAAGGGCTGTTTAGAGCCCTGAATAGTAGTGAGGGAGGAGGTGGAAAGTCACTGGGGAGGGAAAAATGGAGAAGGGAATCGCTTAGGGAGCGTTCCTTGCGGAAAGCAGAAAGTGGGGGAGAAGGAAAGATTGAGCTTGATGGCGGACCTCGGTGGAAGTTATGGAGAATTATGTGCTGGACGCCGAGGCAGGTGGCATGGTAGGTGAGGGCAAGAGGAACGCTATTCCTGGTGGGGTGGTGGGAGGAGGTTACGATGGCAGACGATTTCTGCATGGGTGCAGGAAGTTACACCAATGCAGTCATCGATGTAGTGTAGGAAAAGTTGGGTGTGATACCAATGTAGTCTTGGAATATAGATTCTCCCACGTAGTGGACAAACAAGCAGCCATAGCTGGGATCCATGCAACTGCGGACAGATACACCTCTTATTTGAAGGATAGGGGAGGAGCCGACTGAGAAATTGTTAAGAGTGAGGACGAGTTCCGCCAGACGAAGGAGAGTGGTGGTGGAGGGGAGCTGGTCGGATCTAGTGTCCAGAGAAACGGAGAGCTTTGAGGCCATCCTGCTGGGGGTCGGAAATGTACAGGGATTGGACATCCATAGTGAAAATAAGATGGTCATTGAAAAGATCAAGAGTTAATTTTGTTTGCTACTGCTCGAGGTGGAAAGCGTCATGAGCGTTAAATGTTTTCGCGTGATAATATCAGAGGATCTGTACTGGGACCAGGACAAAAGTGTTTCGAGAAGAAGGATTCTGCTTTCCTTGAAGTTTGCGTAGATTCGGCATGTTACCAAAAACCTTTATATACCATCCATAGATGCACAGTGGAGAGTAGGCAGAGTGGCTGCATCGTGGCCTGACGTGGAAATACCAATGCCCAGGAACAGAAAAGGCTACAGAAAGTACGGATAAAGCCCATTTAAACAGAAGCAAAGCCCTCCCCACCATTGAGCACACTTACCACAAGAAAAACCATCCATTATCAAGGATCCCCACCATCCAGGCCATGCCGTATTTCTCGCTGATACTACCAGGCAGGAGGTACACAAGCCTTCGGTCCCGCACACCGAGTGCTAGGGACGCTTATTATCCTATAACCATCAGCATCCTGAACCGCCATGGATAACTTCAAAAACCTCAACACAGAACAGATTGACAACCAATGGGAACACCCATACTATTCTCGAGAAACTCAATAGGCCAGGAAACATTCAGGAAAAGGAATAAACAGTCGACATTTCGGGCTGAGGCCCGATGAAGGCCTGCTGAATTCCTCCAGGGTGTGTGTGTGTGTGTGTGTGTGTGTGTGTGTGTGTGTGTGTGTGTGTGTGTTTGTGTGTGTGTGTGTGTGTGTGTGTGTGTGTGTGTGTGTGTGTCTGTGTGTCTGTGTGTCTGTGTGGTTCTTGAGTTCCAGCATCTGCAGATTTTGTTGTGTTTGTCATACTACAACTGATGGACTCACTTCATCTTCTCAGTAGATGGTTGTATCTCAGTTCATCTTCCTTTGAGCATTGCTTGTTCGTCAGTCTTGGTCTGTTTATCGACAGTTTTCGTAAATTCTGCCATTTCTCTCCAGTAAACGTTTACAAGGAAATAAATTACAAGGTAGCACATGTTAAGGAATACGTCCTGCGTTGCTAAATTCACTTTGAACTTTGACCTCAGGAAAGTCTCTGCCTCTCGTACCTTCCCGTTCAATGACAAAGTCTTCTCCCTGCTCCGAAGCTGCAAAAGCAACAATCCAAGATAGTTCAACCTCTAGTAACGCTAAAACACAGTTAATTCAAAGCACCATCCTGCTGACCTTCTTGAGCACTGTCTCCGAAACCCTCACAACCTTCCTCTTATGAGGTTAGCGCAAACAGTACTCCAAATGTGGCATTGCTCTTATAAATCTTTTCTCAGTCAATAAGGGCGCGGTTGCTGTACACATTTCCGTATATAATCCCCTTAGCTTTGAATGTTCAAAATGTAGCAGATCACACTTGCCCGGATTAAACGTCTCTGCCATTTTCTGCATGGCGTACATCTTCTCTCCGGATGCATTCACTTCGATTTGATGTTGCAAAATAGAACACCTCACACATGCCCAAATTAAACCATAACTGTAATGGACGTAAATCCCGCTGACTGCTCACAACTGCCCCACAGGCCGGATCAAGAGCTTATGTTGCAACTTTATAAAACTTTGGTTAGACCACATCCGGAGTACTGCGGGTATTTCTGCTGGCCCCAAATAGGAAGGATGTCGAAGTTTTGGCGAGGGTTTTGCTCACCAGGATGCTGCCTAGTTTAGAGGGCATGTAATATTATGAGAGGCGGAATAAACTGGGGTCGTTTTCTCTGGAGCATCGGAGGCTGAGGGGAGATCTGACAGAGGATTACCATATTATGAGAGGCATAGATAGTGTGGACAGAGAGTACCTGTCTGGTGGTATCGGCAAATACTTCTGATGCCTTTAGCGGACGTTTGGATAGGCTCATGGAGATAAGGAAGGAGGGATATGGACTTGATGCAGGTATTATTGTTTGTGTGTTTTAATTTTCTTTTTAGCTGGATCGGCACAACAGTATGGGCCGAGTGGTCTGTTTCTGTGCTGTACTCTTCTGTGAAAAGTCCCTTCTCTTCTGGTATTGTATCATGTACCCAAATGTGCACACCCATCCTGTCCAGTACGCCAATTTTGTCCCGAATCGGAGCGATTTGGAGAATGTGGCAAGTGCGCATGTGCTAACCGATCGCGCAGTGAATAGATTTGGCCTCCCACTGACCGGCTTTACGAATCTATTGTGATTCTTGGATATGGAAGTGATATTACCGTGAAGGTTCTTGGGAAGTCAAGGGTGAGGCGCAGATCTGGTGTGGTTACAGTCGTGTTATGAGAAGTCCGGACAAAGAACAGACGCGAACTTCCCTAGTGTAAGTAGGAACCAAGAGGTTATATTGCAAATTTGTAAAATTGTGGTTAGGGCACATCTGGAGAAGTGCGTAATGTTCTGGTCGCCCCACTAGAGGAAGGATGCTGAGTCTTTGGAGAAAGTACAAAAGTGGTTTACCAGGATGCGGTCTAGTTAAGGGGACGTGCTATCATGAGTGGACGGACAAAGGTGTGTTGTTTTCTTTGGAACGGCGGAGGTATCTGGTAGAGGTTTAGAAGAGTATGAGAGACACAGAGAGAGTAAAAAGGAGCATTTGTTTTCCAGATTAGAAATGTGTAATAACAGAGTACATGCATGGACGGTGAGGGGGTGGGTTCAAAGGAGATTTGAGGGGTAAGTTTTTCTTTATTCAGAGAGTGGTGGATGCCTGGAATGCGCTACCAGGTCTGGTAGGGGAGGTATATACAATAGAGGCTTTTAAGAGCTGTTCAGATAGACACATGAACGTGAGAAAGATGGAGGGATATGGACATTGTTTAGATAAGAGGGATTAGCTTTGTGCTTGCTTAATTCACTTTCAGCCGGTTCGGCACAGCTCTGTGGGCCGAATGGGCTGTTCCGGTGCTGTTCTGTTCTGTGTTCCATGTTCCAAGGAAGAAGATGAGGTAAAGATTGAAAAACAAGGCAAAGAACAGAGCCGTCCTGCTCGTCTCTTTACTGGAAATTAGTTCAAGTAAGAGAGCTAAGTAATTCCCATTGATAAGAGTGGCTTACATGGCACTTTGATTTAAGCGCGGCATAAATCACAGTAAAGAGAGACATATTCATCAATAATACAATGTACTAAAATCCACTGAACATTTGCAGATAATTGGATAATCATAATGACATAAAGAAGAACAAAGAAAGTTTATCTGCAAGAAAAATGACAAATTAAATATTTATTTATGTATTGATGTATTTATGTCAATAGTCATTTATAGGTAAAGAGTTGAATAGGCCCTTCTTGCCCAGCAAGCCTTGCGCCCTTCCTTCCCAGGAAACCACCTGTTTAACACAGGCTTAATCACAGGACGGGAGGCGGTCACATTCCAGACCCGGCATAAGGGAATACAAACCCAGAAGACACAGGTTTTAGTTGAGAATGGAAAATTTTAAAGGCTCAGTTTTTCGCACTTTAAATAGTGTGTGATACAAGAAGTTGCCAGCGGAAGTGGTGGAAGAGAGTTAAAAATATAAACGTGAATTAACAAACGTTAATTGCCAAATATTGTGGAAACAATCGCAACATTTATGGGCATCATGGTACTCATGATGAGTTTTCTTTTGTTTACAGAAATAAGTCAGACACCGTGTGAAGCTCATCCTGCACCATTTCGTGATGAGACACAGGGTGAAGACCATCGACACTGTCCCTTCACACACACTCGGGGTCAAATATAGAGTAAAGCTCCCCCCACACCGTTCCACCACACACCACCAGGGTTAGACAAAGAGTGAAGTTCCGTCCACACAGCCCCATCAGACAG
The DNA here is from genome assembly GCF_030144855.1 of Hypanus sabinus. Classification (NCBI taxonomy): domain Eukaryota; kingdom Metazoa; phylum Chordata; class Chondrichthyes; order Myliobatiformes; family Dasyatidae; genus Hypanus; species Hypanus sabinus. The sequence goes on along the minus strand of NC_082729.1, from coordinate 22,832,037 downwards.
TTCTGGGGTCAGACACGGAGTAAAACTCCATCCACAACGTCCTATCACATACTCCTGGGGTCAGACACAGAGTGAAACTTCCTCAGCTTCGCCCCATTACACCCTAACGGGGTCAGATACAGAGATATGTTCCCTTGACAATCCAGGGGTCAGATACAGCCAGAAGTTCTTTCAACACCATCCCATTAAAGACTCCAGGCTGATTCTGATTCTGATTCAGACCTTAAATACTCCATCTATTTTGTAGTAAATATCAGGGACCAATGGACCCGATTCGCAGGATCTGTCAGTAAATGGACGTTTAGGGTCCGGTCATTAGATGTGAGAAATCATGTTTCGATGGGAGAGTGAAGCTCCCGCTGCGCTGTTCCTTCCCATAGTAGTGACTCTGTTGTCCGGTATAGTGTGAAGCACCACCTAAACCATCAGAAACGACACTCCTAGTGTCGGACATTCAGCTCCCTCTGAACTATCTGCTCAGAGGTCCAGGCACAGACTTTAGCCCCCATATATCGTACCATCATAGATTCCCAGGTTCAGTCGCAGAGTGGAACTCCAAAAGTACCAATCACACACTCGCAGAGTTGGACACATAGTGAAACATCCTCTACACTGACCAATTACACACTCAGAAGACTCTTCTTTAAACTCAGAACTTCATTGCTTGTGTTACTTCTGATAAATTAGCGCAACACTTTGTTGTTCTCCGCAGTGTGAGTTCAATGTAATCTCCTGGTGTTACTGACCAATTTCCTCAAACTGAGTTTTATCGTGTTCTGGCTTTGCATCACTGTTTGAGGCCTAGTCTGTGCCATTAACCATCCCATCCACTGTGCGTGCAGTAGGACACAACAGGTTGGTCTCCTTCAAAAGTGTCCTTAACCACCTGCTCTCCATTTTCTCCCGCCACAACTTCCGCCAGGTAGTTAAGCACTTTCTGGTCAAGACTCACCATCTGGTCTTAAGAAGGAAGAGGGAAAGTAAAGCTGGGTGAATGGGAGAATGACCTTCCTGACACACGGCACCTCGGTCCAGCGATATCCGTTGATGACGAAAAAAGTGCACGTTTGTTAGCGAAGGTGTTCCGCGTGGAGGCTTCTCAATGTAGAAGCACAGGAAGTATGGACTTTGAACACAGTTCAGCTCAGTAACAGGCCGTTTGGTGTGCAGTGTCCTTCTGTTTATGATGATAATTTAAATTATTACCACCTGTCTGCAGACGATCCATGGCCATTTCCCCATCACGTGTCTATGCACATACAATTTGGAACACCTAGCGTATCTGCTGCCACCACCTCCACTGCCCTCCTGCTCCAAGACCGCGCCATGTTCTGAGTGAAATCCTGCCTAGTGAATTTCTTTTAAACAACTCCCATCTCTACGCAAATCTATGCCTTCTGGTATCTGGCTTTTTCATTTAGGGGAACAGTGTCATGGTCGGACCATGCTTTGTCTCGCTTCGCCTCGCCTCGTCTGGAGCCTTGCCTCGCTTTGCTTCAGACTGGAGCGTTGCCTCGCCCTGCCTTGGCCTGGAGCCTCGCCTCACCCTGCTTCTGCCTGGAGCCTTGCCTCGCCTCTGACTGGGGCCTTGCCTCGCTTTGCATCCGTCTAGAGCCTTGCCTCCGGTTGGAGCCTTGCCTAGCCCTGCTTCTGCCTGGAGACTTGCCTCTCCTAGCCTCCACCAGGAGCCTTACCCTGCCTCGCTTCTGACTGGGGCCTTGCCTCGCTTTGCATCCACCAGGAGCCTTGCCTCACCCTGCCTCTGCCGAGAACCTTGCCTCGCTTTGCATCCACCAGGAGCCTTGCCTCCGGTTGGAGCCTTGCCTCGCCCTGCTTCTGCCTGGAGACTTGCCTCTCCTAGCCTCCGCCTAGAGCTCTGCCTCGCCTAGCCTACACCTGTAGTCTTGCCTCGCCTTGCCTCAGGTTGGAGCCTCGCCCTGTTAGGAACAGTCTGTCTGTGTCCACGCCTTCTCTAGGAAAGTCCGGCCGTTTGCCGCTTCCAAACGTTGGTAACTGTCTGTGTGTATGCCTTTCCTGGGTATGTCTGGCAGTTTGCCGCTACCTAGCGTTGGCAACTGTCTGTGTGCATGCCTTTCCTGGTTAGGTCTGGCAGTTTGCTGCTACCTAGCGTTGGTAGCTGTCTGTGTGCACGCCTTTCCTGGTTAAGTCTGGCAGTTTGCTGCTACCTAGCGTTGGTAACTGTCTGTTTCCACACCTTCGCTAGGTAGGTCCCGCCGCTTTGCCGCTATCTAGCATTGGGAACTGTCTTGTCGTCTTCAGCATTGTGAGTAATGAGTCCCGGCTCGGTGAACCGTGTTCCTGTTTCTCCCTCGACGCTGGGCTCTGCGTGCCTACTCTCCCTCGACAAAGGCTCTGTGTTCTGCGTTCCAGTCTCTTCCATGACCAAGTCAAGGCTTCGGGGTCTCGTCCAGTCCTAGTCACGTCCAAGGTCCTTGTCCTGTCCTAACCACGGGTTTGTGTTCTCGTCTTGTCATGTACCTCACTCAGTTCAGGATTACCTTACCCAGCCCGGTGCTGGGGTTACCTTCGTTCTGTGCTGGGGTTTCCTTGTCATGTCCATGAGTCTCCCGTCGAGTACTGTAACCTCGCCATGTCCTCGCCTAGTTCTGGGGTCCGAGCCCGAGTTCTGGTCCTTGTCCAGTCTCTAGCTCAGAGTCCAAGCCCAGGCTCGTAGTCCCCAGTTCCATGTCCTGGTTCCCTATCCTTGTCAGGTCCTAGCTCAGGCCCGGAGTCCTAGTCTCGTCTGGGACCGGTGTCGTATCCAGCGTCCTTTCTTCCTCACTTCCCATGCTTCCTTCTCACGCCTAGTCCAGTTCCTAGTAGTTCAGTGTCTGTGTCTTGCTTCTGGGTCACTTCCAACGTCCCCCTTATGACAAATAGATTCTGACGGTCTACCATTTCCCTGCCTTTCATAATTTAATAAAGATGAGGACTCTTTCCGTGTCAAGGAACAACAGCTTATAATCCGTCTGGGCACACTCCAACCTGATTGAAAGAATGTCGATTTCTCCTCGCAGTTAACGAACTGTACCCATCCTTCATTCCGCTCTCTGATCTTTTACTGGTAATCTGCCTTTTACTTTCCCCTTGGCCCCCTCCTGCTTCCTTTTCTCCTGTTACCCACTCCCCTATCAAAATTCCTTATCCTCTATTCTTTTGCTTTACGCACCCATCAGGCTGCAACCATCACCTTCCAGCTGTCCTGATGCACTTCCCATCAGTTTTTAATTCAGGCAGCCCTTCCCACGCACCTTTCCTATCAGCTATGAAGAAGGACTGGGCCCAAAACATGGACCCTTTAATCTTTTCCACCGATGCTACCTGACGTGCTGAGTTCCTCCAACATTTTGTGTGTGTTCCTTATGAAGATTTTTCGAGTTCTCCCTGAGCTTCAAAGTCCAGAGAAAACAACACATGCTGTCGCGAGTACTCTATAATCTATGTTGCATCTTGGTGGAACTCTGCTGCACCCGAAGCTCATTCTTAAAGTGATGTGTATCCAGAGTTGCATGCAGTTCTGCAAGTGCAGCCTAATCAAGTTGTGTAGAGTGGCTGCGACTTCCAGAATGTCAGACCAAAGGCAAGCGTGAAATAGTCCTTGGCTACACACGGTTGATTGTATATACAATGTTACAGAACCATGTACTTGGACCTTAAGATCTCCCAGCACCTCCGTGTTTATACGGGTCATACGGTTGAAGGCATACTTTCCATTTAATTTAGACTTCCGGAAGTTCAAACAACTTCCACTTCTCCGGCTGAATCTCCATTTGCATTCAAATCTGCAATCGATCTAGAATTCATGGTTTAAACTGCTGTGTCGTTTAACAACCGCTTACGCAGGTTGCAGCACTGATCCTTGTGGAACACAATTGTTCACACCATTGTTCATAGCTTTCCAGCTAGAATAACAACCCGCCACCATTAAAATCTGATTTTGATGGACAACCCTGCTCTATACCTCAAGCAATAAGCTTAATGGTCAGTGGTTCAATGGTTCAATTGAATGGTAAAAAATGTAGACAGAATACAACCTGAAATCGTGATTCTTCGCAGTCAACCACGAAGAAGAGAGATATATTCCAAAGAATAAATGACAGAAAGATGTCCGAAAACCAGAGAGCCACCCACACCCTTCCCGGCACAGGCAGCAGCAAAATCTTCAACCTTCCCCGCATTTGCTCCAGGACATCATCCCCCACCTCCCACATGCAACGCAATAGAGAGCCTCAAAGATCATGATCCAGTGCATACAGTCCACCTCAGCACTTCGACAACTCAGGCAGGCCCGCTCTGTCACTAAGGGGGGAGAGAGGGGTATCGCTCTTGCCACAGCCAGAAGGGATTCCGACAGCACACAGTTTCTAACTAGCAATCTGAAGCGAGTCTGATTCGTTTTGAGAGAGAGAGAGAGAGAGAGAGAGAGAGAGAGAGAGAGAGAGAGAGAGAGAGAGAGAGAGAGAGAGAGAGAGAGAGAGAGAGGTAACAAATTATCTTTCGACGAGTGAGCGAAGCTACTACTGCACCGTCCTTTCACATATTACAGGGATCAGGCCCTTCTTGAAGATCGCTCTTCGCCCCTTGGTGTCTGGTGTAGAGTGAAACACGTTCTAAACCATCAGATCAGACTCTCCTAGGGCGAAGCATGGAGCGCATCTCCCTCTAAACTATCCAATCCCACACTGCCAGGTTCAGACGCAGAGCGCAAATACCCAGCATCCCAACACACACTCGCGTGGTTTGACACTGCACGAAACATCCTGTCCGCTGACCCATAACTGTCTCACAGGGCCCTTATTACCTTTGTCACGTCTCAAAAATAAAGGAAGCAGGTTGCTGTTCCTTGCTGTCTGAGTTAGATGTTATCTCCTTGTGTTGTTGACCAACCTCCACAAACTGAGCATTGACGTCTTCTGGGTTTTCAAAACTCTTTGTGGCCTAGTCTGGGCCTTAAACCCATTGCACCCACTGGGCGTGCAGTACGTCACCATCTGCGTGGCCTGCTTCAAAAGTGTCATCAAACCTCTTTTCTACGTCTTCGCCGGTCACAACTTATTCCAGGAGCGAATGCTTCAGTTTTAGCACAGATTGCAAAATGTGCGAGTTAGGTTTAGTAAGTTGTAGACTTGCTATGCTGTGCATGGCCTTTGCCCTCACCTTCTTATCCCTATAAGCAAACAAATTCTGAATCTAATCTTGGGCAAATTGTATCTTGATCGATGTAAAACAAATTTCAGTGGTGTAATGTTTTAGAAATTCAACTTGCCACAGAACGTTCATTTGAAGGAAAATAAGTGCACGAGTTTAGAACAGGATGGAGCTCCCTCCTCACTGTCCATCACATACTGTAAGGGTCAGACACAGAGTGAAGCTACTCCCACACTGTCCATCGGACACTGCAGGGGACAGACTCAGAGTGTAGCTCCGTCCACCCTGTCCCTCACACACTATAAGAGTCAGACACAGAGCAAAATTGCCTCCCTAACTGTCCCAGCTCTCTGTCTGTGTGTCTGTCTGGCTGTCTCTCTCTCTCTCTCTCTCACACACACACACAAACAAACACACACACACACACACACACACACACACACACACACACACACACACACGCACACACACACACATACACACACACACACACACACACACACACACACACACACACAGTTAGAGACAAAATGAGGCGCCCTCTACACCGTCCCATTGCACACTTCCAGGAAGCTTCTGCCATTACATTGTCCCATTACACGTTCCCTGGGTTAGACCAAGAGTGAAGCTTCCACGGCAACGCCTCATCCCACGATTCCCGGGGCCAGACACTGTGAAGCCCCCTCTACGCCGTTGCATCTGGCGTAACAAGACGCAGAGAGAGAGCTTCACACTGCCCCGATGTTCTTTCCCAGTGTCAGTCGCACAATGAAGCTCCCTGTACTCCGTCCTATCGATCACTCCTAGAGTCAGGCACGGACTGAACCTCATTCTATATTGTCCCATTACAAACTCCCGGTGTCAGACACAGAGTGAGCCTTGCTGGAAAGCTTACCATCAGACCCGCCCAGGTTTAACCGCAGATTGCATCTTGCTTTACACAGCCCCATTGCAGAATCCCGGGGTCTGACGCAGAGTGAAGCTCTCTAAATTGTCCACTGCACACACGGACATGTTTAGACACAGAAGGTCATTCTCATAGAACCATAGAACATGACAGCACAGAAACAGGCCTTTTGGCCCTTCTTGGCTGCACCGAACCATTTTTCTGCCTCGTCCCACTGACCTGCCTCTGGCCCATATCCCTCCATACACCTCTCATCCATGACCCTGTCTAAGCTTTCCTTAAATATTAAAAGTGAGACCGCATTTACCATTTCGTCTGGCAGCTCATTCCACACTCCCACCATTCTCTGTGTGAAGAAGACCCCCCCCCCATGTGCCCTTTCTTTTCCCCCTTCACCCTTAACCCATGTTCTCTGGTTTATTTCTCCCTTGACCTCAGTGGAAAAAGCCTGCTTTCATTTACTTTATCTATACCCATCATAATTTTATATACCTCTATCAAGTCTCCCCTCATTCTTCTATGCTCCAGGGAATAAAGACCTAACCTATTCAACCTTTCTCTGTAACTCAGTTTCTCAAGTCCCAGAAACATCCTTGTCAACCTTCTCTGCACTCTTTCAACTTTATTAATACCCTTCCAGTAATTCGGTGACCAAAACTGCACACGATACTCCAAATTCGGCCTCACCAATGCCTTATACAACCTCACCATAACATTCCAACTCTTACAATCAATACTTTGATTTATAAAGGCCAATGTACCAAAGCTCTCTTTACTACCCTATCTACCTGTGACGCCACTTTTAGGGAATTTTGTTTCTGTATTCCCAGATCCCTCTGTTCTACCGCACTCCTCAGTGCCCTACCATTTACCTTATATGTTCTACTTTGCTTTTTACCTTCCAAAGTGCAATACCTCACACTTGTCTGTATTAAACTCCATCTGCAATTTTCAGCCCATTTTTCCAACCTGCCCAGATTCGTCTGCAAGCTTTGAAAACCTTCCTCACTGCCCACTATACCTCCAATCTTTATATCGTCAGCAAATTTGCAGATCCAATTTACCACAAGATCATCCAGATCATTGATATAGATGACAAATAACAATGGACCTAACACTGATCCCTGTGGCACGCCACTAGACACAGGCCTCCTCTCAGAGAAGCAATGCTGCACTACCACTCTCTGGTTTCTCCCATTGAGCCAATGTCTAATGTAATTTACTACCTCACCATGTATACCTAGCAGCCGAATCTTCCTAACTAATCTCCCATGCGGGACCTTGTCAAAGGGCCTTACTGAAGTCCATGTAGACAACACCTCCTGCCTTCCCTTCATCCACTTTCCTTGTAACCTCCTCGAAAAACACTGATAGATTAGTTAAACATGACCTACCAAGGTCAAAGCCGTGTTGACTGTCCCTCATAAAGTCCCTGTCTATCTAAATATTTGCAGATCCTATCTCTTAGTGCTCCTTCCAATAATTTACCCACTACCGACGTCAAACTTGCCGGCCTATAATTTCCTGGATTTCTTTTAGAGCCTCCTTATAAATAACAGAACAACATGAGCTGTCCTCCAATCCTCCAGCACCTCGCCGGCAGATACAGACATTTTCAATATATCTGCCAGGGCCCCTGCAATTTCAACATTAGTCTCATTCAAGGTCCGAAGGAGTACCCTGTCAGGTCCTGGGGATTTATCTGCTCTGATTTGCCTTAAGGCAGCAAGCACCTCCTCCTCTTCAATCTGTATAGGTTCCATGACCTCACTACCTGTTTGCCTTATTTCCATTGACTGCCTGTCAGTTTTCCTAGTAAATATAGAGGCAAAAAAAAACAAAACAAACAAAAGCATTTAAGATCTCCCCCATTTCTTTTGGTTCCATACATAGCCGACCATTTTGATCTTCAAGAGTATCGATTTTATCCCTTACTATCCTTTTGCTATTAATATACCTGTCCTTCAGGTTGACTGCCAAGGCTACCTCATGTCTTCTTTTTAGACCCCCTGATTTCATTCTTTTTTTGTAATTCATTTTTTATTGGAGTTCATCATCAAACAAACATTTCCATAAGATGTATTTCAGACATTGTACATATACATCATATAATCATATATATCACAAATCTCCACATAGTATTTATCTGAGGTATACACTTAAAGAAAAGAGTGGAAAGAAAAAAGAATCAAAAGGAAAAAGCTATGTTCAAGTAGTGAGTGAGCTTTTTTTTTTACAACATATTCATTGATTTGTGAGAATAAAATCAGGCCTATGAGGCATTATGTAGTTAAAACATTTTTCCCAGTATGAATCAAATTGCTCCAGCTTATGATTAACAGATGCTGTTATCTTCTACATTTTGTAAATGCCCATTGTAATTGCCATCCATGCATTTAAAGTTGGGCTCTCCTGTGATAACCATTTCCTAGTAAGAGTCTTTTTACCAGCAACCAACAGTAAATTCATTAAATATTTATCTCTTTTCAAACATTCTTGAGATATATATCCAAAATATATGGTCTTACTCTCTAAGGGTATTTCACATTTAAATATATCTTGTAAGGCATTGTGTATCCCCCTCCAATAGTCTTTGATAACAGGGCAGTCCCAAAAAATATGATAATTATTTGGATTTTGATTTCCACAATTTCTGCAGCAAACAAGGAAGTTGCTATCATATTGGGATTTCTGACAGTGTGTAATAAAATATCTTATCACGTTTTTGCATCCAAACTCCTTCCATGTCTGTGGACTGGAAAATAATAACCTCTCAGACAAGGTAGGCCCCATCCCCCCGTTTCCTTTGCTAATTGCAAAGTTTTGAGACAAACTCTAGGCCTTTTACCATCCCAAATATACCTTGATAACATCTTGTTCCATTCATTGGATTGATGTTGATTAATCTCTATTGGTAGGGTCTGAAAGAGATATAACAGTCTGGGCAGTATATTCATTTTAATAGACCTTGAACAGAGACTACAAAACAGAATCAGGTTCCGTCTTGACATATCTTCCTTAATTTTTATATAAAGGCTGATAATTGCATTCTGATAATCTTGCCAAATCTTTTGGCATAATAATGCCCAAATATTTGAAAGACTCTATTTGCCATGCGCAGGGATATCTACTTTCAATTTCTCTTGGTGGGCAAAAGTTATATGAAAGTAATTGGATTTTATCGGTGTTGATCTTGTATCCTGATAACTGACCATATTGCTCAAAGGATTGTATCAATTTAGGTAAAGGGTATGTTGGCTGCCCTCAATAGATCAAAATGCCATCCACGTAACAAGCCAATTTATGCTCTGTCCCTTTAATAGTAATTCCCCTGATATCTTCATTTTGTCTGATGTAATGAGCTAATGGTTCCAGATATAATGCAAGGAGTAGCGGTGACCATGTACAACCCTGTCTCGTGCCTTTCTCTATGGTAAAACTATCTGATAATTTGCACATTTTGTACTCCTCAAGTACCTCATTTGCTCCCTGTTTTCTATACATGTCATACATCTCTCTCTTCTTCTTTATCAGCGTTCCAATATCCCTCGAGAAACAAGATTCCTTGTTCTTATTCACTTTGCCTTTAATCCTGACAGGAACATACAAACTCTGCACTCTCAAAATTTCTCCATTGAAGGCCTTCCACTTACCAACGACATCCTTGCCAGAGAACAACCTGCCCCAATCCATGCCTTTTAAGTCCTTTCTCATTTCTTCAAATCTGGTCTTTTTCCAGTTTAGAACCTCAACCCGAGGACCAGATCTATCTTTACCCATGATCAAGTTGAAACTAATAGTCTTATGATCACTGGAACCAAAATGTTCCTCTGTACACACTTCCATCACCTGTCCTAACTCGTTTCCTAATAGGAGATCTAATATTGCATCCTCTCTAGTTGGTACCTCTGTATAATGATTTCAAAAACCTTCCTGAACACATTTTACAAACTCTAACCCGTCTAGACCTTTAAAAGTATCGGAGTCCCAATCAGTATGTGGAAAATTAAAATCCCCTATTAACAAAACTTTATGTTTCTTGCAGTTGTCTGCTATCTGTCTTCAGATGTGCTCCTCCAATTCTCGCTGACTGTTGGGTGGTCTATAATACAAATCCATTATCGTGGTCATACCTTTCCTGTTTTTCAGCTCCACCCATATGGCCTCGGTAGACAAGCCCTCTAATCTGTCCTGCCTGAGCACTGCTGTAACATTTTCCCTGACTAGCAATGCCACCCCCACCCTTCATTCCTCTGCCTCTATCACGTCTGAAACATCGGAACCCTGGGACATTAAGCTGCCAGTCCTGCCCCTCCCGAAGCCAAGTTTCACTGATGGCTACAATGTCATAATTCCACCTGTCAATCCACGCCCTCAGCTCGTCAACCTTCCCTACAATACTCCTCGCATTGAAATAGACGTACCTCAGAAGATTAATACCACCACACACAACTCTTGTATTTGTGGCTTTGCATGAAACTTTAACGTCATTTATTTAGAGCCCCGCTCCGCTATCTACTCTGGCACTCTGGTTCCGATCTCCCTGTAAATCCCCCTCCCCCAATAGCCCGAACAAACCTCCCTGCAAGGATATTGGTCCCCCTGTAGTTCAGGTATAACTCGTGTCTCTTGTACTGGTCCCTCCTGCCCCAGAAAGGTCCCAATGATCCTGAAATCTGAAACCCTGCCCCCTACACCAGTTCCTCAGCCACATGTTCACCCCAGCGCATTCTGTTCTTAGCCTCACTGGCACGTGGCACAAGTAGAAATCCTGAGATTACCACCCTTGAGGTACAGCTTTTTAACTTCCTACCAAGCTCTCTATACTCGCTCTTCAGGATCTCCTCACTCTTTCTTCCTACATCATTGGTACCGATGTGGACCATGACATCTGGCTGATCACCCTCCCATTTCAGAATGCTGTGCACGCGATCAGAGACATCCCTGACCCTGGCACCCGGGAGCCAACAAACCTTCCGGGAATCTCGGTCGCAACCACAGAACGTCCTGTCTGTACCTCTAACACGACCACTCTTATCTTCTTCCCCCGCCCTTCTGCACTGCAGAACCAGACTCAGTGCCAGAGATCCGGCTTCCGCAGCTTGTCCCAGGTAAGCCATCCCCCACCCCCAACAGTATCCAAATCGATATACCTGTTGTTGAGGAGAATGGCCACAGGGGAACCCTGCTCTGCCTGCCCTTTCCCCTTCCCTCGCCTGACAGCAACCCAATTATCTGTGTGCTGCTCCTTTGGGGTAACTGCCTCCCTGTAACTACTATCTATAAACACCTCATTCTCCCGAATGATCCGGAGGTCATCCAGCTCCTGCTCCAGTTCCCGAACGCGGTTTGTTAGAAGCTGCAGCTGGATGCACTTCTTACAGGTGTCGTTGTCAGGGACATGAATAAAAGAAACTTCGCAGGTTCCTTATTAATTGTGGTTATTGCTAACTTTTTGCTCAATTGACTTCCTCAAATTGAGCAGACTGGTCTTCATTCCTATGATCTGTGAATTCCTACGTGATCGACATCTCAGCCACTTACGAAAGTCAGTCACCACTCAGTGCTTCTGACTTTAATTCCAGCACACTTCGCCGTTTCACGATCTACCTGGAGCCGCGGACTGTCCCAGCGTTCGTCACTGTGTATTTCCTCTTCAAGCCGAGTTCTGGTGGTCTAAGATTTGAGTCAGACCGTCCGAGCTGTTCACGGTGGCTAATCGAGGCTGAGACTCCCCGGGGAAGGTGAGCTGCAGCTCGACGGAAAGCAGGGTGAAAGGTGAGGAGGAGGGGTCCTGGGGAGAATGCCATGAATGGGGCACCATGGACAAAAGACACAGTAGAAGATAGAGTGACAGACTGGGGAACGGGTCGGAAAGGGGCGCACGGGATCTTTGAACTAAAGGTGGTTTACTCAGGCAAATGAAGAATCTCTCTGCTCTCCAGGCTGCCTCTGCAGATAAGACAAAATTGATTTACCGGCCATCTGCTGTGGCCGTCTGCAAATTGGAGAGTCTGATTTTATTCTAACCTACCTGCTACGTCCACCGCCTCCCCTAACAGTCCGTTCCAGGTACACACCGCTTTTATGTTAAACGTTACACCGCACAGTTACTATAAACATTACCCCGCACAATTTCAATTGACATCCTTCAAAATTCTGCGCTGGGCGAAGTCACTCTCTGCATTCCCTATTTGTGCATCTCATCGTTTAATAAGCCTCCATCCTCAGCCCCTTAAGCTCCAGAGAAAACCAGACGAATATATCCAACTGATCCTTTAATCGGATCCTGTACAAATCATGGTGAATGTCTTCTGCACCGTCTGGAATGCTTGGATTCACTCCTGTAATGGGGAGACCAGAACTGCAAACAATACCCCAAATAAAGCCTTGTGTATGCATCATACTGTTGTGACAAGACCGCTGGACTCAATGTCCGAGGCGTTAAGTTAGGAAATTTAAGAATAACATATGCCATCTTCACCACGCTATCTGTTGTGTATGTACTTTTACGGACCTTGGAGCACCGAACCCGAGATCCCTCTCTAAATCAGTTTTTACAATTTCCTGCATGCGTTCCCCTTACATTTGCCCTGGTAACGTGCAACATCTCACACTTCTCCGGGTTAAATTCCAGCTGACGTTTCTCTGCTCAAACCTGTACCCAGATAGACATCATGCTCGATTCGATACAGCCTTTTTCACGGTCCACAACACAAAATGTTCTACTGGCTGGAAACTTATCAATACGTCCTCCTGCCATTCGGCCCAAATGGTTATGGAGAGGGATGTTAGGAGGGAATGTGATGTGGGAGCGTCGCGCTGTGAGGGAGACGGGGCTGAGGAGAGATCGTAGAATATTTTGTCCTCTTACTCATCCACTCCTTCTCTCTATCTATCCATCTTTCCTTCTTCCCTCACGCTCCCCATCCGCAAATTCCCCAACCCTCTCAGCCTCACCACCAGGACGAAAATGTCGATCCAGAAGGATTTGTTTAACCTTACCACAGCTTGGAACGGCCCCGATCTCCAGACGGTCTCCAAATGGACCATGATCCCTTACGCCATCACCTTCCTGCTCGGCGTTCCCGGCAACAGCGCTGTCATTTGGGTGACGGGCTTTAAGATGGAGCGGAACATCCACATAATGAGTTTCTTGTACCTGGCTGTGGCAGACCTAACCTACTGCCTCACCCTCCCCTTCTGGATGGCCAACGTTGCACAACGAGGCACCTGGCTCCGAAATGACATTCTGTACATGTTGCCGCTCGGTTCCATCATCTTCAGCGGGTCCGTCAGCGTTTTCATGTTGACGCTGATCAGCATCTTCCGTTGCTTGGCCGTCACTCGGCCACTTTGGTTCCATCAACACAATAGTCTGCGTTGGGCACATGTGACCTTCCTCGGGGTCTGCGGCTTCTCCATACTCCTGTGCATGACAGCCCTGCTGTACATCAAGCTTGAACCAGATTTTGATCAAAAGACCTGGGAAATGATGAGGGTCATTTGGGCTGTCTTTATCTTCGTGTTCCCCGTCCTGATCATGACGGCTTGCTGTGCGTTTATTGGCTGGAGGCTGCACCGGGACAAATTCGTCAAGTCCAAGAAGCCCGTCCGCCTTATGATGACCGTGGTCGCCGCCTTTATCGCGTCCTGGCTCCCGCTCCACAGTTGCAGTTTCGCAATGCTCTTTTTTAATTATTCGTTTCTGATCTGGAATGACGTAGCTACCGCCGTGGCTTGCTTCAGCAGCGCTCTCAACCCCTTTCTCTACGTCTTCACCGGCCGCGATTTCCGCCAGGTCTTCAGACGTTCCCTCGCCTCCTCTCTCCGTCTGGCCTTCTCGGAGGAGGAGCCGGAAATGAGGAACGACCCTCCCAGCCGAACAAATTCGCTGTGACGAGTGCCTGAGCGAATTCCTCGCGGAGCATCATTCGAACTGCATGCCCGCAGGATTCGGACGTGGACTTTCTGCAGCAAGACGTTTCCACGGTGGCTGCCGTTCTGCATGTGTGGAAAAAGCGCTCTTTTTAACTAATAATGATGCAGCATTCTGGTGGACCTCGTCTGTACCCCCTACAACGCATCCACATCCTTCCAGACTGCACAACCTGAGTTACCAAATCTGATATAGAATGTCACAACAACGAATGCCTGATCCTGAGAGTGCGTAATGCGAAGGTGCAGCGCGAAATTCACTCTGTGTCTGAGCCTATGAGTGGGCCATGGGACGGTGCAGGGAGAGATCCCCTCCTTTTCTTGAATATATTTGAGACACAGTCAGCTGGAGTTTTGCATAGCAGAGGATTGAAGGATTGTCAGGAAAAGGTGGAATGATGGTGTTGAGTCTACGGCCAGGTCAGCCATGATTTTATTGAATTCCGGAGGAGGCTGCCTGTGTTGGATGAGTTAATCGTACTCCTACTTCTCATGTACGTATATTCCTATGGTTATATCTGGAATTAATGCCTGCTGGGAAGGGACCTGGATCGACTACAAGTCCCTTACTCTTGGAACCAATCTCGATCGGAAGCAATTTTTAGAGATGGCTATCCACTGTACTCCCGCCGCAAAATGCAAAATTTCAGGTCAAATGTCGGGAATAATAAATCTAATTTTGGCTCTTATTCAGAGTAGGAGGTTTTTACTTCCCTAATATAGTCTGGGACTGCCATGGTGATAATTTGTTAAGTTTGTTAAATGTATTCAGGGAAAACTTCTGTCAAAATATATGAAAGGTCATAGCAAGCTGACGGGAAAACTTTAATTACTTTAGCAAAATGGGACAGGAGGCGTGACCGAGTGGGGTCAGGATAGGGGAACACTTTAGGCCAGCAACTATCATTGAATTCGTTTCACATTATTCTGTGTTTCGCTCGTGCTTTTTTTAAAAAATGCTACTTTATGCGTGATTTTGTTTGCGCGCTGTATTGATGTTTGATAATTTTCTTTGAACGGGATGCTCCCATGGTTCTTCGTTGTTTCGGGATTGTCTGTAAGGGAAACAATTTTTTAAAGCTGTTGTGACGAAATCCGAAGGTTTATTCATTATGGACTGTGCCTTTAAAAAGAGAGAGAGAGAGAGAGAGAGAGAGAGAGAGAGAGAGAGAGAGAGAGAGAGAGAGAGAGAGTGCGTGCCGCTGATTCAGATAGAGAGAGGCACCGAGCAGCTCGTGAGTCGCTATGCTGATGGAAGAGCGAAGCTATGTACTGGACAGCTGGTGTTCAGCATCTTTGGATATATATACAAGGTCAGCTGGCTTTCTGGTAGACACACAGAGACACAGGGAAACAGACACTGGATGAGCTTTGGGTGCCCATGAAAGGATGGGTTTTGAGGATCGATCGGGAGAATCGATCAGTGGCTCCCGCAGTGTGGAAAAAGGGGTGACCTGTGGAAAGCTATCGGTGTGTTTATCTCTTGCCCGAGTTGATAGCTGTACCACGTGAAAGCGGTACCCTTAGTGTGGTCACAGTCGGAAGACAACAGGATCGACGGCATCGGCTTACTTAGATAACATATCACCTCGCTCTCTCTCCTCAATTCTACTCAACTCAACATCACAAATTGAACTGACTTCGTTTATATACCATTGTAAAACTGAATCACCTCAGCTAAGCTTGAGGAAGTTTGAGGTTTTATAGTCACTCACGTATGTAGCATAAACTCTGCTAACCTGTTTGATTTATCTGGTTTTGTATTAACTTATTACGTAGTTACTAATAAAATAGCGTTTGTTAATTGAAGGACCAGACTCCATGTGTGTTCCGTTTCTGCTGGTTCTTTGAATCCGTTACGGGGTACGTAACACTGCGTACTACATACATACTTTCATATTAAACGTACTTTGAACTTTGAAGCTGAGCCACTGAAGGTAATTGATAACATACATTCAGCGGCCACTGCATTAGGCCCTGCTCTACTATGCCAGCATCTGACCAGCCAGTCATGTGGCAGCAACTCAATACATAAAAGTATGAAGACATGGTCAAGATTTTCAGTTGTTGTTGAGACCAAACATCACAGCCTCTGGGAGGCAGAGCAGCGCCAGATTGCCCGATCAGCTCGAATTCGCTTCTGTTAGAAAGCAGTTAAAATATGTAAGCCATACAGCACCAAATACCCGTGCCCTCGCCCCAGTAGGTTTCAATGACCCCCCCCCCCCCCCACCCCTTATCCCCTTCCGTTGTTAGGCCATTCACTTTCGTGATGGCTGGACTCCAGACTTTCTCTTCTTCATCCTTTGGTACCTGTGAGAACATCTACTTTAATGCTCTCCAAGAGATTTAACACCAACTCTACCTTATTCTCAAAATGCTCTCGCTTGTTATTCGAGCCCATACCGATTTCACTGTGACGCACTCGATTTCATTGAAAATTGCCCATGGAAAGCACACATTTATATCCGAGCCAGCATCCTCCGCCTCCGCCTCCGCCAGATTGTTCCTGAGCTGCCTTACCTTCTCAACTGTTATCTTTTTGAACTCAATGTAATCTTGAAATACCTAACCAAATTATACCTCCTCATTCTCGATTCCCTACCCCTGATGTCTTGCCCTCACTCTAAGAGGAACATGCAGACCTTGAATTCACCTTGTCACAAGTTTAAAATCGTCCCATCTGTCAGGCGCCACTTTGCCTGCAAAGAAGCTACTCCAACCAGTTTATGCGTTCCTGTAAAAGAGATAAAATTTGCCTTGCCTTCAAATTATAACAATAGCTTGCGCCCACTTTGTCGAATGTGAGCAGAATTCAGTGATAATCACTGACCAAAGGCGATCCCCACTCTGTAACCTCTGTAACCCCATTTCCCACCAGTGGATCAAACTGTCTCCTCGCCCTGGTCGGTTCTTCAATAAGATCCACGAGCCCGCCTTTTTGATCACACTAAACAAACTCTACCACATCTAATCCGTAGTATTATGGCAGACCCAGTCTGCAAATTTGAAGTCCCCGACGCTAGCAGCTCTATAATTTCTGCAGCAATCTGCAATCTCCATGGAGTTATGTTCGTCTAATTCTCATTGACTATTAGGTAGCCTACAGTACATTTTCAAAGAAATGATTATCTCAGCTTCGCTCAGAAAGCATCACTGGACGATGCTCAGTATTATCTCCGAATAGTGGTGCACTATTATGAAATGCATTTCCCTTCCCCCCGACACTACCTAGTAATTATCTATATCCCAGCTTTAGCACCATAAGATGAAAATAAAATACTTGCGTATCCCATTTCCCTCAGCCATGGTTCTGTAGCAGCTAAACTGTCTAAGTTCAATGTGGAAGAAGAAAGGGATGAAGATGAATAACGAAAAGGAGCATGAGGAGGAGGAGGAGGAGGAGCAGGAGGAGAAAGAAGAGGCGGGGAGGAAAAGAAGAAGAAGAAGAAGAAGAAGAAGAAGAAGAAGAAGAAGAAGAAGAAGAAGAAGAAGAAGAAGAAGAAGAAGAAGAAGAAGAAGAAGAAGAAGAAGAAGAAGAAGAAGAAGAAGAAGAAGAAGAAGAAGAAGAAGAAGAAGAAGAAGAAGAAGAAGAAGGAGAGGAGCAGCATAGGGATGAAATCCATGTTCTCACGTGGAAAACGTACCCCCTTGCTTCACGGCCTTCAGCCTGGGCTCTAATCCACTGTGCTAACCACTACAGAGTAGTGTCGCTCCTCGGTTTTCTACTGGTTATTCTTAAACCGCTAGCTTTGTAAATTTTACTCATTAATTCTTTCAACGGATGAAAGAAAATGCAACACATCTGTTGACGTATACAGCAGCAAAGAAAGTGGCCCAGTATTCTCTGTGTACTGTGGATCAGATGGGAGGGGTGACCTTAGCAAGCCCCACTTCTTCCTGGGGTATGGCAACCTTAGGTCTACAAGATCAAACACACAATCCCCACAGTAGTTCAGACAGAGTCCTGTCCGAAAAGGCGTGTAAATGGTACTGGGGAGGTAACCGTGGAGCAGTGAGGAGGCGTGGAACTGCAGGGCGGTAGCCTCATGAGGAGGAGTGGAATTTGTGCTTCCAGGGGGTGCACCTGGACACATCTGTCCGAGAGGCCACAAACACTGATGATTACAAAGATCATTTGAGGAAGTTGAATGGATGATACCAGAAAATAGCACGGGGTCACTCAGCAGAGAGGTACTATAGTTAACAAAGCTATACCGGATGTGTGTGATAGGATACCGAACACGGAGCTTCACCCTCTGTCAAGACTGGCTGTAAAAGTTCATTCCTTGCAACGCAAAGTTCCGACGTTTTAACCTGCTCCAATTGCATCTACATCACATTCAATATACAACATGCATGGGGTACACAGTGACTTGTAAGTTTGGATTCACAATGTGTTTGCCAATGGAATACAGAGGGTAGATGTTATTCTGACAGGAGGTTAATGGTTGTGAAGGCTTTACCCCAATGTATTGGGCCGAATCCATTACCTTTTGTTGGACTTCCCGCGCAAAGGCATTGGTGGTCCCATAACAGGCTGTAATATAGCCAGTCAGTGTACTTGGCACCAAGCATTTATAGAAGCTCTCGAGTAATACATCTATAGAACAATACGTCCCGGGGTATTTTCCGGGGAATCCCAAGCTTCCCTCCCGTATGGCTCTTGATTTGCCCTTCATCCCTGTGACTATCTAAGTGTCTGTTAAACTTCCCCAATGTATTTTCCTCTACCTCCATCCAAGCATCACATACCACACAGACACCATTCGTTGTGTAAAAATAAACGTACTTTTACACATAGGCTGCCATTGACTTTTGCATAGATTTGTAGTAATTTTATGTGACAATAGACCAGACAATAGACAGTAGGTGCAGGAGTAGGCCATTCGGCCCTTCTAGCCAGCACCGCCATTCACTGTGATCATAGCTGATCATACACAATCAGTACCCCGTTCTTGCCCTCTCCCCATATCCCGTGACCCCGCTTTCTATAAGGGCTCTATCTAACTCTCTCTTGAGTGCACCCAGAGACTTGGCCTCCACTGCCTTCTGGGGCAGAGAATTCTACATATCCACCACTCTCTGGGTGAAAAAGTTTTTCCGCATCTCTGTTCTAAATGCTCTATCCCTTATTCTTAAACTGTGGCCTCTAGTTCTGGACTCACCCATCAGCGGGAACATGCTTCCTGCCTCCAGCGTGTCCAATCCCTTAATAATCTTATATGTTTCAATCAGATCCCCTCTCATCCTTTTAAATTCCAGTGTATACAAGCCCAGTCGCTTCAATCTTTCAACATATGACAGTCCCGCCATTCCGAGAATTAACCTTGTGAATCTACGCTGCACTCCCTCAATAGCAAGAATGTCCTTATTCAAATTTGGAGACGAAAACTGCACACAATACCCCAGGTGGGGTCTCACCAGGGCCCTGTTCAGCTGCAGAAGGTTCTCTTTACTTTTATACTCAATCCGTCTTGTTATAAAGGCCAGTGTGCAATTAACTTTCTTCACTGCCTGCTGTACCTGCATGCTTGCTTTCATTGACTGATGTGCAAGAACACCGAGATCTCGTTGTACTTCCCCTTTTTCTAACTTGACTCCACTTAGATAGTAATCTGCCTTCCTGTTCTTGCCACCAAAGTGGATAACCTCACATTTATCTACATTAAACTGCATCTGCCATACATTTGCCCACGTGTCCAAGTCACCCTGCGTTCTCATAATATCCTCCTGACATTTCACACTACCACCAAGCTTTCTGTCATCGACAAATTTGCTAATGTTACTTTTAATACCTTCATCCAAATCATTAATGTATATTGTAAACAGCTGCGGTCCCAGCACCGAAGCTTGCATTACCCCACTGGTCACAGCCTGCCATTCCGAAAGGGACCCGTTAATCGCTACTCTTTGTTTCCTGTCAGCCAGCCAATTTTCAATCCATGTCATTACTCTGCCCCCAATACCATGTGCCCTAATTTTGCCTACTAATCTCCTATGTAGCTTTCAAAAGCTTTCTGGAAGTCCAGGTACACTACATCCACTGGCTCTCCCTTGTCCATTTTCATAGTTACATCCTCAAAAAACTCCAGAAAATTAGTCAAGCATGATTTTCCTTTCATAAATCCATGCTGACTCGGACTGATCCTTCTACTGCTATCCAAATGTGTCGTAATTTCCTCTTTTATAATTGACTCCAGCATCTTTCCCACCACTGACGTCAGGCTAACCATTCTATAATTCCCTGTTTTCTCTCTCCCTCCTTTCTTGAAAAGTGGGGCAACATTAGCCACCAATCAGCAGGACCTGTTCCTAAATCTATAGAACATTGGAAAATGATTACCAATGCGTCCACGATTTCTAGAGCCACCTCTTTAAGTACCCCGGGATGCAGACAATCAGGTACCGGGGACTTATCAACCTTCAGACTCAACAGTCTATCCAACACCGTTTCTTGCCTAATTTAAATTTCCTTCAGTTCATCCTTTACCCTAGTTCCTTTGGCCACTAGTACATCTGGGAGATTGTTTGTGTCTTCCCTAGTGAAGACAGATCCAAAGTACCTGTTCAACTTGTCTGCCATTTCCTTGTTCCCCATAATAAATTCACCTGTTTCTGACTTCAATGGCCCAATTTTGGTCTTAACAATTTTTTGCTATTCACATGCCTAAAGAAGCTTTTACTATCCTCCTTTCTATTCTTGGCTAGTTAACCTTCGTACCCCATTTTTTTCTTGGCGTATTGCCTTTTTGTAATCTTCTGTTGCTCTTTAAAAGCTTCCCAGTCCTCCGGTTTCCCGCTCATCTTTGTTATGTTATAGTTCTTCGCTTTTATTTTTATACTGCTCTTTACTTCCCTCGTCAGCCACAGCCGCCCCTTATTCCCCTCAGGATCTTTCTTCCTCTTTGGAATGAACCGATCCTGCACCTTCTGCATTATTCCCAGAAATACCTGTCATTGTTGTTCCACTGTCTTCCCTGCTAGGGTATTGTTCCATTGAACTTTGGCCAGCTCTTCCCTCATAGCTCCATAGTTCCCTTTGTTCAACTGTAATAGTGACACATCCGATTTTCCCTTCTCCTTCTTAAATTGTGGGTTAAAACATATCATATTATGGTCATTACCTCCTAATGGTTCCTTTACCTCGAGGTCTCTGATCAAATCCGTTTCATTGCACAACACTAAATCTAGAATTGCCTTCTCCCTGGTAGGCTCCAGTACAAGCTGTTCAAAGAATCCATCTCGGAGGCACTCCACAAACTCCCTTTCTTGCGGTCCAGTACCATTCTGATTCTCCCAGTCTACCTGCATGTTGAAATTCCTCATGACGGCTGTATCATTACCTTTGCGACATGCCAATTTTAACTCTTCATTCAACTTACACCCTACATCCAGACTGCTATTTGGGGGCCTGTAGATAACTCCCATTAGGGTCTTTCTAGCCTTAGAATTTCTCAGTTCTATCCATAATGACTCTACATCCCCTGATTCTATTTCCCCCCCTCACAAGGGACTGAATATCATTCCTCACCAAAGAGCCACCCCACCCCCTCTGCCAGTCAGTCTGTCCTTTCGATAAGTTGTATATCCTTGAATATTCATTTCCCAGGCCCTGTCCCCTTGAAGCCATGTCTCTGTTATTCCCACAACATCGTTCTTGCCAATTTCCAACTGAGCCTCAAGCTCATCTACCTTATTCCTTATACTTCGTGCATTCATATATAATACTTTTAATTCGTTACTCCCCTCTCCTTTCATATTAATTCCTATTTCACTTGGCCATACTGTATGATCTCTTCTTGAGCTTTCTACTCCATTGATTCTGTTGTCCTTTCTAACTTTTCTTATTTTCACTTTCCCTTTAACTCCATCCTTATATTTCCAGTTCATCCCCTCCCCCCCCCCACTACTTAGTTTAAACACATCCGTGTTGCAGTGGCAAACCTTTCTGCCAGAATCCTTGTCCCCCGCCTATTAAGGAGCAACCAGTCCCTTTTGTACAATTCATCCCTACCCAAAAACGGATCCCAGTGGTCCAAGAATGTAAATCCTTGCTTCCTGCACCAGTTCCTCAGCCACACATTCAGATCCATAACATCCTGTTCCTGCCCTCTCCAGCACGAGGAACTGGAAGAAAACCCGAGATAACCACCCTGGAAGTCCTGCTTTTCAGCCTTCTTCCGAGTTCTCGGAAGTCCCGCTGCCGTTGACATTTGCATAGATTTGTAGTGATTTTATGTTTTGCTGCCGGAGAAGCGTAAAACAAATTCCATGATAATATCTCCGACCCTGGCATTCCTTCTTTGTCCCGTACCCCTCCCGCGGGTCTCCTTCCTCCATTGCCATCCCGAACATCCCTTGTTCCCGCCAGTTTTACTGTTCTTCGCTCTTTCAGTGACATCTTCTCCAGCTACAACTTTTCCTCTTGACAATTCCACATCTGGAGTCTCCCCGATTCAGTGGTTAGCTTCCGATATCTTGTACTCAATCATTTTCACCCTCTCTTTCCTACTGGCGTCCATTAATGGTGCGGTCATCTGGGTAATGAGTCTCAAGATGAAGAGAAGTGCAAACTCAGTTTGCTTCTTGACCCGGGTTGTGACGGACATCCATCTATCTATCTATCTATCTTGACACTACGCTAAATCGGCCCTTCTGTCCCATCGCAACACGTCACTCAGCAATCCCTTAATTTAATCCTAATTTAATGATGGGTCAATTTACAATGTCAAATTACTGTACCATCCATGATGGGTTGAGTGTCACGCACAAAAGTCCTTCCAGGTGACGGCCTCACCTGGAAGGACTGTTTGGGGCCCTGAATGGTGCTAAGACAGGATGTGTAGAGTCATGTATAGCACTTCCGCTTGCAGGGATAAGTACCGGGTGTGAGAGGGACGTGTGGACCAGGCAGTCGCGTTTGGAACGATCCTTGCGAAAAGCAGAGAGGGATAGAGAGGGAAAATGTGCAGTGGTGGGGTCCTGTTGAAGATGACAGAAGTTGTGGAGCATAATATGCTGGATCCGGAGGCTGGTGGGGTGGTAGGTGAGGACAAGGGGAACACGGTCCCTGTTGTGGTAACGGGAGGCTGGGATGAGGGCCGAAATGTGGGAAATGGAGGAGATGCGGATGAGGGCATCATTGATGACGGCAGAAGGGAAACCACGATTCTTTATTTTAGATGTCCTGGAACGGGAAGTTTCATCCTGGGAGCAGATGCGCCGGAGACGAACTGGGAATAGGGAATAGCATTTTTACATTTGTCAGGGTGGGAAGAGGTTTAATCGAAGTAGTAATGGGAGTCAGTGGATTTATAGAAGATGTCAGTGGACAGTCTGTCTCCAGAGATGGAGACCGAGAGATCGAGAAAGGGGAGAGAAGTGTCCGGGATGGACCAAGTGAATTTGAGGGCTGGGTGAAAGTTAGAGGCAAAGTCGATGAAATTGATGAGATCAGCATGGGTTCAGGAAGCAGCACCAATGTAGTCGTCAACGTAGCGAAGGAAAACTAGCGATACACAATGGGAAAACATTGAGGAGAGGATATTTTCCATCCCCATATTGGTAATTTTGGCTGGCAACAACTTACAAAGGTAAATAAATACTATTGATAACCCATGGGTGAAATGGACTCTTAAAATATGGAAAACTATTATAAAGGAATATAAACTAGAGGGAGATATTTCAATACGTAAATGGTGTGCATATTACTCAGATTTTACGCCGAATAAACTGGATGCTAGATTTAAGGACTGGACATCTAAATGAAAAAGAGTTCTTTAGAATATAATGAACTGAAAATAATGAATATAATGTTCAGTTTTGAAATGCTCGAAGGGAAAGTCTTATTAGAAAAACAAGGCTTTTTCGGTAATTACAGATGCGACAATACGTTAATAGGACGGTTCAAAATGCAACCAAGGCAAGAACATGTTTGATAGAGCTATTTAGAAAAGCATATAATTCAGATAACGGTAGTAGTATCATGTCAAGGATGTATCAGTGTTTGTCAAATCTTAAACCACATTCGACTTCATACATTAAAACAAAATGGGAGAAGGAAGGAGGGGTAATTATATCTGAGGAAGAATGGACAATAATATGGAGCTATCAATGGAAGTGTACAAGTTCACAGAAATGGAGGGAGGTCGGATGGAAAAACTTGATAAGAACTTTTATTACACCCTCTCAGAAATCCCATTATGATAGTAACCGCTTTGTTTGCTGGAGAAATCGTGAAAATCAAAATTCAAACTATTATCATATTTTCTGGGACTACCCCGTAATCAAAGACTATTGGAGTGGGATACACAACGGCCTATAAGACATGTGAAATACCCTTACAAGGTAAGAGTATATATTTTGGGTATATACCTCGATAATCGTTGAAAAAAGATAAATAGTTAATGAATATTATGATAGTGGCTGACGAAAAGGCTCTTACTAGGAAATGGTTATCACAGGAAAGCCCAAATTTAAATACATGGATTGAAATTACAATGGACACTTACAAAATGGAGAAGACAACAGCATCTGTTAAACATAAGCTGGGACAATTTGATTCATACTGGGAAAAATGGTTTAACTACATAACACCTCATAGGCCCGATTTTATCCTCACAAGTCAATGAGTATGTTGTAAAAAACAGATCATTTCCTACTTACGCCTGGTTTTCTCCTTTCGCTTGTTCTTTCTTTCCTCTCTTTTCTGTAAGTGAATTCCTCAGTTAAATATTATGTGGAGATTCGTGGTATATCTGATCCTATGACATATATATATATACACAGTATCTGAAATACATCTTATGGAAATGTTTGCTTCATGATGAACTTGAATAAAACATAAACTACAAAAGAAGGAGAAATCGATGTTCATGCCATCAGGTTGGAGGCTACATAGACAGAGTATGAGGTGTTGTTTCTCCACCGTGAGGGTGGCCTCGTGATGGGCAAAAGAGGAAACCTTGGACTGGCATGTCGGAATGGGAATGGGGACAGAAATCAAAATGGCTGACCACAAGAAAATTCCGCCTTTGGCTGATGGAATGGACTCACAAGTTAGGTTATGTCCCACCAGAGGAAGCTGCATTAGGATTCATTAGCTAAGTTTCTGATCAGAGACCGCTAAGAGCCTGGAATAGACTGTGCTGGAAACAGATACCATAATGGTCTATTATAATTATACAGACTCATGGAGGGATATGGACCATTTCCAGACAAAAATGATCAATTTAATTGGGCAGACAGTTCAACACAATCACAGTGCGTCAAAGGGCCTCAACCTCACCGTACTGGTCCTTCTTCCATGTTCCTGGTGTTCTGTGCACCACGCTCCACTCCAGGTCCCTTATGGAACCCTCCCTCCTATGTCGTCAAGGGCTGTTGATCACCAGGATGTCCATCAGTCCCTGGTCTTTGAGGAGGTGGAGAGGTCAAGAGTGTCATTCCCCAACTCTGGCCTTCCCTCGGGGAAAGGAACGAGGTGTCCGGGAAACAGACAAGGCGGTCGGGGGTGCTGTTGAAGCAGGCCAAGCCAATGGTAACTTATCTGCAATCCCAAAGGATGGGATGGTGGGATGGTTGTAGTCCCCCCTAGAACACAAGCAGTAACAGGGAGAAATCAGCTGAAAAAACCATTTTGAGTAAGTTGGGTTATGATACGAAAACAAAACAATCACTTCACTCAACAGAGAAAAAACAAATACTTTCTTTATTTCAGAAAAGTAACATAGAATATGAATATTTGTGTCTATTCCGTGCCACAGGAATATGTGATGGGGTGTCGAGCAAGCTTCACTCTGTGTCTTGCCCCGGGAATGTGTGGTGGGACGATGCTGTCTGTGTCCGTCTCTGGGAGTGTGTGATGGGATGATGTGGAGGGAGATTCACGCTGTGTCTGACCCCGGGAGTGTGTGATGGGACGGTGTGGAGGGAGATTCACTCTGTGTCTGACCCCGGGAGTATGTGATGGGACGGTGTGGAGGGAGTTTCACTCTGTGTCTGACCCCGGGAGTGTGTGATGGGACGGTGTGGAGGGAGCTTCACTCTGTGTCTGACCCCGGGAGTGTGTGATGGGACGGTGTGGAAGGAGATTCACTCTGTGTCTGACCCCGGGAGTATGTGATGGGACGGTGTGGAGGGAGTTTCACTCTGTGTCTCACCCCGGGTGTGTGTGATGGGACGGTGTGGAGGGAGTTTCACTCTGTGTCCGTCTCTGGGAGTGTGTGATGGGACGATGTGGTGGGAGCTTCACTCTGTGTCTGACCTCGGGAAGTGTGATGGGACAGTGTAGAGGGAGCTTGATTCTGTGTCTGACTCCTGTCACCCAGGAGTGCGTGACGGGACAATGTGGAGGTAGCTTCACTCTGTGTCTGACCTCGGGATTGAGTGATGGGACAGTGAAGAGGGAGCTTCACTCTGTGACCACAGGAGTGTGTGATGTGATGGTGTCTTGAGTTACCAGTAACCACAATTAATTTATAACCTGCGAAGTTTCTTTTATTTGTGCCATGAAAATGACCTTCTGTGTCAAAACATGTCAGTGTGTGTAGTGGACAAACTGGAGAGTTTCACTTCGTGTCAGTCCCCGGGATTCTGCAATGGGGCTGTGTAAAGCGAGCTGCACTGTGTGACTGACCCTTGAAGTGATCAATAGGACGGAGTCGAGGGAGCCTCACTTGACGCCTGAGCTGGGAGACAGCATTACGAAGGTGTGGAGGGACTTTCACTCTGCGTCTGGTTGTGGGAGGTGCGGCGACGGCGTGGTAGACTTCATAGTCTGGTCCCGGGAGTACTGGATGGGACGGTGCAAAGCGGGCAATTTCCTGTGTTTTAACTCCGGAGAGTGTGATGGCACGGTGTAGACGGCAGCTCATTTTGCCTCTGACCCGTGGGGGGGGGGGGGGGGTGGGAGGGGTGTGTGTGTGCGTGTGTGTGTGTGTGTGTGTGTGTGTGTGTGTGTGTGCGTGTGTGTGTGTGTGTGTGTGTGTGTGTGTGTGTGTTCAGACACTGGGAATGCAATGTGCTCTGTGTCTGACTCCTGGAGTGTTGAAGGAGCTTCACTCTGTATCTGAACCCTGCAGCGACTGACGGACAGTGTGGTGGGAGCTTCACTCCGTGTCTGACCAATGCAGTGTGTGTGGACAGTGCGAAGGGAGCTCTATCCTGTTCCAAACTCGTGCACTTATTGTCGTGAGAATGACAATATGATGATATTCCTTCCATCATCATTGTGACTCTCGAGCTGTTCTCAGTCTCCCCCTCTCTCTGAATCAGCGACACACACTTTCTCTCTTTTTAAAGGCACAGTCCATAATTAATAAACCTTAGGATTTCGTCACAACAACCTTATAAATTGTCTTCTTTGCAGACAGTCCCGAAACAACGAAGAACCACTCAATTATAGTTGCTGACCTAAAGTATTCCCTGATCCCGGCCTTACTCTATCACGCCTCCTGCCCTATTCTGCCAAAGTAAATCAAGCCTTCCCCTCAGCTTGTAATGACCTTTCATATATTTTGACAGAAAATTTCCCTGAATGCATTTAACAAACTTAAAAAATAAACACCACGGCAGTTCCAGGCTAGACTGCCCACTCTGAATCAGAGTCAGAATCCGATTTAATATTCCCGGCATTTGACCTGAAATTTTGCATTTAGCGGCGGGAGTACAGTGGATAGCCATCTCTAAAATTGTTTCTGTTCGAGATTGGTTCCAGGAGTAAGGGATTTGTAGTGGATCCGCGTCCTTTCCCAGCAGGCGTTAATTCCAGATATAACCATAGGAATATACGTAAATGAGAAATAGGAGTACGATTAACTCGTCCAGGCAGCCTCCTCCAGAATTCAATAAAATAATGGCTGACCTGGCCGTAGACTCAACACCATCATTCCACCTTTTCCTGGCAATCCTTCAATCCTCTGCTATTCAAAACTCTATCTGACTGTGTCTCATATATATTTAAGAAAAGGAGTGGATCTCTCCCTGCACCGTCCCATGGCCCACTCATAGGCTCAGACACAGAGTGAAGTTCGCGCTGCACCTTCGCATTCCGCACTCTCAGGATCAGGCACAGAGTGAATTGTCTTGTCCTGAGGATCTAAAATGAGAACCAGATCACTGATTCAAAGTCCTGCCATCTCCTAGCCGGTGCGTGCCGCTAATTATCGTTGATATTAGAGGACCTAATAGCCCTAATAATCCCAAAATGGCAATAATCAACTTCTTACATCTGAGCCCCATCCAGAAAGCCTCACTGGATGTTCCCTTTGTAATTTCACCTCGGACCCTTACCCTCACGTTCTCCTCCATCGGACCTACCGTTCAATCTGTTCTATGGTCACTGGTCCCACTTCTCCTGCCCGATTTCCCATGAGCGGGTCATATGTTCCCCTCTGCCTGGTCAGGTCTTCTGCATGCTGCACTAAGACACGTCCATGAGCACACTGAACAAATTCTATCACATCTAAACCCGTAGCGATCCCAGTCTGTAAAGTTAAAGTCCCCGACGTGAGAAGCATAATAATTTCTGCAGCTTTCTGCAATCTCTGTAGCATTGCATTCTTCTAATTCCCTTTGACTAGGATAGCCTACAGCACCAGCTCAAGAAGATGGCTATCTCTGCCTAAGTCAAGAAGCATCGCTGAACGATCCTCAGTAATATTATCTCGGAAAAGCGGCGTCACTTTATTAAATGGAACTCCCACTTCCCTTTATCCCTCCCCCGCCCCCTGTTCTTCACCTATATCCCACCTAGAGCACCGGTAACCTGAACATGAAATATTGCATATCCCGTCTCCCTGAGGTATGGTTCTGTAACATCTACAATTTCTGAGTGCAATGTACCGATGCGTGCCCTGAGATGTTCACAGGCTTGGGTTGCTTTCCCTGGAGCTTCAGAGGCTGGAGGGAAACCAGAGGGAACCACACAAATTATAGAAGGTAACATGCTTTGACGTTGAGAGGGCGAAATTTCAAAGGACGGATAGTTTTTTACACAGGTAGTTGCGGGTGATAGAACCTACCGCTCGGAGAGTTGGTAGAAGCATCATGTGTGTCAGAATGAAGTCTGCCAGAGGACGGGGGCCCCCTGTCTGTGGGTTCAAAGCTCCAAGCAGAGCAAATTCGAGGAACCTGCAGATAACACTCACCCCACACGACAGGACGAGACAACATTCCGCTTATTTCTGAGTTGCCCTTCTAGTGAAGCGGTGTCGAGGGAGATTCTCCTTGTGTCTCTTCTTCAGAGTGTCAGATGCGACGCTATAGATGGCGTTTCACTCTGTTTCTAAACCTACGAGTGCGTGACGGGACGGAGCAGTGGGAAATTTATCATTGTCAAAAGCGAGATTATTACAGACGTTTGCAGAGCCCTTAACAACACCGATATACAGAGGGATCTTGTGTTCCAAGTGTATCGCTCCCAAAGCTTCCACATGATAGCTGTTTCGTCACGAAGGTATAGACCATGCATGTTTCGTTAGTTGGGCCATTGCATATCCGATTCGGTAACTCAGGTTGTGCAGTCTGGAAGGATGTGGAGGCGTTATAGAGGGTGCAGACGAGGCCCACCAAAATGCTGCATCATCATTAAGTTAAAAAGAGCTTTCTCAAAACGTGTAGAACGGCAACCACCGTGGAAACGTCTTGCTGCAGAAAGTTCACCTCCGACTCCTGCGGGCATGCAGTTCGAATGATGTTCCGCGATGAGGTCACTCAGGCACTCGTCACAGCGAAGTTGTTCGGCTGGGAGGGTCGTTCCTCATTTCTGGCTCCTCCTCCGAGAAGGCCAGACGGAGAGAGGAGGCGAGGGAACGTCTGAAGACCTGGCGGAAATCGCGGCCGGTGAAGACGTAGAGAAAGGGGTTGAGAGCGCTGCTGAAGCAAGCCACGGCGGTAGCTACGTCATTCCAGATCAGAAACGAATAATTAAAAAAGAGCATTGCGAAATTGCAACTGTGGAGCGGGAGCCAGGACGCGATAAAGGCGGCGACCACGGTCATCATAAGGCGGACGGGCTTCTTGGACTTGACGAATTTGTCCCGGTGCAGCCTCCAGCCAATAAACGCACAGCAAGCCGTCATGATCAGTACGGGGAACACGAAGATAAAGACAGCCCAAATGACCCTCATCATTTCCCGGGTCTTTTGATCAAAATCTGGTTCAAGCTTGATGTACAGCAGGGCTGTCATGCACAGGAGTATGGAGAAGCCGCAGACCCCGAGGAAGGTCACATGTGCCCAACGTAGTCTGTTCTGTTGATGGAACCAAATAGGCCGAGTGACGGAAAGGCAACGGAAGATGCTGATCAGCGTCAACATGAGGATGCTAACGGACCCGTTGAAGATGATGGAGCCGAGCGGCAACATCTCCGGAAGGTCACTTCGGAGCCAGGTGCCTCGTTGGGCGACGTTGACCATCCAGAAGGGGTGGATGAGGCAGTAGGTTAGGTCTGCGACAGCCAGGTACAAGAAACTCATTGTGTGGACGTTCCTCTCCATCTTAAAGCCCGTCACCCAAATGACAGCGCTGTTGCCGGCATTTCCTAACTTAACGCCCCGGACATTGAGTCCAGCAGTCTTGTCACAACAGTATGATGCATACAAAAGGCTTAATTTGGGGTATTGTTTGCAGCTATGGTCTCCACATTACAGGAGTAAATCCAAGCATTCCAGATGGTGCAGAAAGCATTGACTATGATTTGTATTGGATTAGATGGTTTCAGTTTAAAGGAGTAGTTGGAAATATTAGTCTGGTTTTCTCTCGAGCTTAAGGCGCTGAAGATGGAGGCTTATTAAACGATGAGATGCACAGATAGGGAATGCAGAGAGTGACTTCGCCCAGAGCAGAATGTTGAAGCATGTCAATTGAAATTGCGCGGGGGAATGTTTATAGTAGCTGTGCGGTGTAACATTTAACATAAAAGCGGTGTGTGCTTGGAACGGACTGCTAGGGGAGGCGGCGGTCGTATCGGGTGGATTAGAATAAAATCGGACTCTCCAATTTGCAGACGGCCGGTAAATCAATTTGCCAATTTAGCATTTTGACTTATCTGTAGAGGCAGTCTAGGGAACAGAGAGACTCTTCCTTTGCTGTATGAACCCCCTTTACTTCAAAGATCCCAAGCGCCCCTTTCCGACTCACTCCCCAGATCCGTCACTCCACCTTCTGCTGTGCCTTTAGTCTCCTGGTACCCCATTCATGGAATTCTCCCCCAGGACCCCTCCTCCTCACTTTTCACCCCGCTTTCCGTCGAGCTGCAGCTCACCTTCCCTGGAGTCTCAGCCTCGGTTTGCCACGTGGAGCAGCTCGGGACGGTCTGACTCGAGTCTTAAATCGTCGCCACAACAGAACTAGGCTTGAAGGGGAAATATACAGTGATGAAAACTGGGATAGTCCGCAGCTCCAGTTAGATCGTGAAACGGCGAAGTGTGCTGGAGTTGAGCACAGGTCTGGTAGAAGTCTGGAGCGCTGACTGTCTCGTCAGTGGCTGAGATGCCAATCATGTAGAAATTCATCGATCATGGGCAGGAAGACCTGTCAGTGCAGTTTGAGGAAGTGTAGTCAATTGCGCAATGAGTTAGCAGTAACCCCAATTAATGAAGAACTTGCGAAGTTTAGTTTATTTGTGCTATGAAAATGTTTTTCTGTGTCTAAACATGTCCGTGTGGGCAGTGGGCAATCTAGAGAGCATCACTCTGTGCCAGATCCCGGGATTCTGCAATGGAGCTGTGTAAAGCGAGCTTCACTCTGCGGCTAAGCCTCGGAGGCTGTGATGGTACGGTTTTCAGCGAGCGTAACCCTGAGTCTGACCCCGGGAGTTTCTGATGGGACAGGATAGGATGAGTTTTAGTCCGTGCCTGACCCTAGGAGTGATTGATAGGATGGAGAAGAGGGAGCTTCATATTGCGGCTGACCCTGGGAGAGAAAATTGGGACGGTATTGGGACTTTTGTGCGGATTGGTGATAATACCTCCTCATCGCTGACGATCAAAACAGTTGCACCTCAGCTTTAAGTGTTTAGCCCACTGTTCTACTCTCCCTATATTGTTGACTATGTGGCTAGGAATAGTTAAAATTCTATCTACAACTTTGCTGATTACGGAACCATTCTTGGTGGAATCTCAGACGAAACCTCGGGGTGTACAGAAGCGAGATATGCCAACGACAGGAGTGGTGGCGCAGCAACAGCCTTGAACTCAACGTCAGAAAGAGCTGATTGTGGACTTCAGGAAGAGTAAGACGAAGGAACAGATACCAATCCTCGCAGAGGGGTCAGAAGTGGAGAGAGTGAGCATTTCCAAGTTCCTGGGTGTCAAAATCTCTGAGAACCTACCTCGGAAGGCATGAGAACGACTATACTTCATTAGGAAACACAAAGTACACTGCAGATCAAATCAACACGTAAAAACACGCTGGAGGAACTCAGCATGCTGTGGATCCACGGATGCTGCCCGACCCGTTGAGTTCCTTCAGCATGTTGATACTTCATTTGGAGTTTGAAGAGATTTGATATGTCAACGAAACACTGAAAGACATATATAGTTGCACCGTGGAGATATTCAGACAGGTCGCATCACTGCTAGTACGTGGCGGTGGTGGGGGTTGGAGGGATACTGCAGAGGACCGAATGAAGCTGCAGAGGGCATAAATTTCGTCGGCTCCATCTTGGTTACTATACTACAAAGTAGACAGGTCATCTTGAAGTAGTGGTATCTCAGAAAAGGAGCGTCCATTATTCTGGACCCCATCTGGGCATGCCCTTTTCTCATTGTTACCATCAGGTGGGAGGTACAGTAGCCTGAAGGCACACAAACAGCAATTCAGGAAAAGCTTTTTCCCCACTGTCATCCGATTCCTAAATGGACATTGAGCACGTGAACACTACCTCACGTTGAAATATAAACTGTTTCTTTTTTTTTGTTTTTGCACGATTTTATTCTATTCACTATACATATAGTGAAATTTATTTATTTATTTTTCTTCTATATTATGTATTGCATTGAACGGCTGCTGCTAAGTGTACAAAGTTCTCGACATATGCTGATAATAATAAACTTGATTCTGATTCTGATTCCGATTCTGAGCTTAAATACTCCATTTATTTTGTAGTGAATTTCAGGGACCAATGGACCCGAGCCGCAGATCTGCCAGTGCCTGTCATCAGATGTGAGAAACCATCTTTCGATGAGAGAGCGTTGCTCCCACTGCGCCGCCCCTTCACGCATTACTGGGGATGGACATGTCGTGAAGATCACTCTGCACCGTCCCATAATAGTGTTAGCTTGTTCGGTACAGAGTGAAGCACCACCTAAATCATCGGAAACGACACTGCTAGGGTCGGACGTGCAGCTCCCTCTAAGCGATCCAATCACACACTCAGTTTCAGGCACAGAGTTCAGCTTCCATACATTATGCCATCACATATTGCCAAGTTCACATGCAGAGTGTAATTGCAAAACATCCCATCACACATTTGCAGAGGTGGAGACAGATCGTGAAACATCACAGGGCACTTGTTTAAACTCAGAACTTCATTATATATGCTACTTATGATAAATAAGGGAAAGAGCCTGTTGTTATCTGCTGTGTGAGTTCACTGTAATCTCCTGGTGGTATTGACCAATTTCATCAAACAATTCTAGCGTTAAACATGGAATGCATCTCCCTCTAAACTATCAAATTACATACTCTCAGGTTCAGACACGTTCAGCTCCCATATGCCGTCCCATAATTGATTGCAGAGCGCAAATTCACAGCATCCACCACATACTCGCGTGGTTTGACACTGCGCAAAACTCGTCTCCGCCGACCTATAACTGGCTCAAAGGACCCTTGTTAAAACTCAGAACTTTATTACTTATGCCATTTCTTAAAAATAAAGGAAGCAGATTGCTGGTGTTTGCTAAGTGCATTCACTGTTACCTCCTTGTGTTATTGAGAAACAACCACAAACTGATCTGGTCGTCTTCTGGCTTTCCAGAACTCTTAAACCCATCCCACCCATTGGACGGACTGTACGTCACCGTTAGTTTGGTCTTCAAAAGTGCCATCAAACCCTTTCCCTACGTCTTCACCGACCACAACTTCCTCCAGGTGCGGATGCGTCAGCTTCCGCACACATTGCAAAATATACGAGTGAGGTTTGGTAAATTGTGGATTGCTATGGTGGTGAAATTGCATTGCCCTGACCCTCACCGTATGATCACTGAGGACAATCAAATTTTGAATGTAATCTTGGGCAAATTGTTTCTCAATGCGATATAAAACAAATTTCAGTGGTGTAATGTTTTAGAACTTTACAACGTGTCGCAGAATGTTCATTTGAAGGAGAATAAGTGCACGAGTTTGGAACAGGATGGAGCTCCCTCCACACTGTCCACATACACTGCATTGGTCAGACACAGAGTGAAGCTCGCACCATACTGTCCATCAGTCGCTGCAGGGGTCAGATACAGAGTGAAGCTCCTTCAACACTGTCCCGGTGTCCGAACACACACACACGGTCGGGGCAAAATGAGGTACTCTCTACACGGTGCTATCACACCCTTCTGGAATCAAGACTCAGGAAATTGTTCGCATTGCACCGTCCCATCCAACACTCCCGGGACCAGGCTATGCAGTCACCCACGACGTCGCCACTCCCTCCCACAACCAGGCGCAGAGTGAAGCTCCCTCCACATCTTCGCAATTCTCTCTCCCAGGGTCAGGCGCAAGTTGTAGACCCCTCTACTCCGTCCTATCTATCACTCTTAGGGTCAGACACAGAGTGAAGCTCGCTGAAAACCGTACCATCACACCCTCCCAGGGTTAGACGCAGAGTGCAGCTCCCTTTACACAGCTCCATTGCAGAATCAAGTCGTCTGACAGAGAGTGAGTCTCTAAACTGTCCGTCGTACACACTGGCATGTTTTGACACGGTATGTCAATTTCATCGCAAAAGAAACATCGCAAGTTCTAAATTAATTGTGGCTGCTGCTTACACATGACAGCAACCCATCACACACTCCTGGTATCAGACGCAGAGAGAAGCTCCATCCGCATTGTACCTTCACACTCTCTGAGGGTCACTCACAGTGAAGCTCCCTCTACACCATTCCATCACGCACTCCCAGAGTTAGATACATACGGAAGCTCCTTCTACACTGTCCCATCACACATTCCTGGTCAGACACAGAGTGAATCTCCCTCACCATCGCCCCATTACACATTCCGGGGGTCACACAGACCATCCCATCACACAATCTGTCAGTACATCGATGTTAAGGACCTGTCATTTCATGTAAGAAATTATGTTTTGATGCGAGAGCAAAGCTCCCACTGCACCATTCTTCCCATATTACAGGGATCAGGCAATTAGTGAAGATCCCTCTGTGCCCTCCCGATAATAGTCGTCTTGGTGTCCAGTATAGGGTGAAGCAAACTCTAAACCATTAGATCAGCCACTCCTAGCGTTAAACATAGAGTGTATCACTCTCTAAACTATCGAATCACACACTCCCAGGTTCGGACACGTTCAGCTCCCATATGCGTCCCATAATTGATTGCCAGGTTCTGACGCAGAGCGCAAATTCACAGCGTCCATCACACACTCGCGTGGTTCGCCACTGCGCGAAACTTCCTCTCCGACAACCCAAAGCGGGCTCACAGGCCCCTTGCTAAAACTCATAACTTTATTACTTATGCCACCTCTGAAAAATAAAGGAAGCAGGTTGCTGTTCTTTGCTGTGTTCGTTCAATGTTATCTCCTTGTGTTACTGAGAAACCACCACAAACTGAGTTTTGTCTTCTGGCTTTCCAGAACTCTTAAACCTGTCCCACCCATTGGGCAGGCAGTAAGTTACCGTTAGCTTGAAATTCTTCAAAAGTGCCGTCAAGCCCCTTTTCTACGTCTTCACCAGCCACAACTTCCTCCAGTTGAGGATGCTTCAGTTTCCGCACACATTGCAAAATGTACGAGTCAGGTTTGGTAACTTGTGGATTGCTATGCTGGTGAAATTGCATTGCCTTCACCCTGACCTTCATATCCCTGTGGACAAACAAATTCGGAATCTAATCTTGGGCAAATTGTTTCTTGATGCGACGCAAACCAAATTTCACCGGTGTAATGTTTTGGAACTTCAACCTGTCACAGAATGTTAATTTGAATGAAAATAAGTGCACGAGTTTGGAACAGGATGGCGCTCCCTCCACACTGTCCACACACACTGCATTGGTCAGATACAGAGTGAAGTCCCTTCAGCTCTGTCCATTAAACACTCCAGGAGTCAAACACAGAGCACGTTGCCTTCCCAATGTCCTCTCTCTCTCTCTCTCTCTCTCTCGCTCTCTCTCTCTCTCTCTCTCTCTCCCTCTCTCTCACACACACACACACACACACACACACACACACACACAGTCAGAGGCAAAATGAGGTGCACTCTACACCTTGCCATCACACCCTTCCGGAGTCAAAACACAGGAAATTGCCCGCTTTGCACCATCCCATCCATTCCTGGAACCAGACGATGAAGTCCACTACGGTGTCGCCGCGTCCTCCAACAACCAGACGCAAAGTGAAACACCCTCCACACCTTTGCAATGGTCTCTGCCACGTTAGGCGCCAAGTGAAGCTCCATCTACTCCGCCCTATCTGTCATTCCTAGGGTCAGACACAGAGTGAAGCTTGCTTAAAAACATACCATGACACCCTCACACGGTTATCAGCGCAGCGCTGCTCGCTATACTCAGCCCCATTGCAGAATACCGGGGTCTGACACACAGTGAAACTCTCTAGATTGTCCACTGCACACACTGACATGTTTAGACACAGAAGGTCATTGTCATCGCACCAATGAAAGAAACTTCGCGAGTTATAAATTAATTGTGGTTATTGGTAACTCGTAAGAACATCCCATCACACACTCTTGTTGTCAGATAGAGAGAGAAGCTACCTCCACATTGTCCTATCACACACTCCGGGAGTCACACAGAGTGAAGCTCCTCGACACCATCCCTTGACACTCTCCGAGGGTCACACAGAGTGAAGTTCCCTCTACACTGTCCCATCACACATTCCCGAGGTCAGACACATAGTGAAGGTCCCTCTACCGCATCCCATCACACACTCCCGGAGACAGACGCAGACTGCATCGTCGCATCACACAATCTCGAGGCAAGACACAGAGTGAAGCTGGCTCCAGACCTTCCTATCACACACTCCTGGGGCACGGAATAGACACAGATATTCATATTCTATATTACATCTCATAAATAAAGGAAGTATTTGTTTTTTACTGTTGAGTCAAGTCATTATTTTCTCTTGGTATCATAAACTAACTTGCTCAAAATGCGCTTTGTCATCTGATTTCTCCCTATTACTGCTTGTGTTCTAGTGGGGGCTTGCAACCACCCCACCATCCCATCCTTTGGGATTACAGATATGTTATCATTGGCTTGGCCTCTTCAACCGACCCCCTTGTCTGCATCCTCGCTGGCCGCCACTTGCACCATGTCTCCAGGGCCTTCCTGGCCACCTCGTTGCGCCAGGCTTTTCCCGAGGAAGGGCCAGAGTTGGGGAATTACGCTCCTAACCCGTCCACCTCCTAGAGGACCAGGGGCTGACGGACATCCTGGTGATCGACATCCCTTGACGACATGGGAGGGAGGGCTACCTCTTTTCATCAGGGTCCTGGAGTGGAGAGTGGTGCACAGAACACCAGGAACATGGAAGAAGGACCAATATGGTGAGGTTGAGGCCCTTTGACCCACTGTGATTGCGTTGAAGTGTCTACCCAATTAAATTAATCATTTTTGTTCCGACATGGTCCACATCCCTCCATGAGTCTGTCGAATTATCATAGACCATTATGGTATCTGTTTCCACCACAGTCTATTCCAGGCTCCTATCGGTCTCTGTATAGAAACTTAGCTAATACATCCTAATACGGCTTCCTCTGCATTGATAAGACATAACCTAACTTGTGAGGCCATTCCAGCTGCCAAAGGCGGAATTTTCTAGCGGTCAGCGATTTTGATTTCTGTCTCCATTCCCATTCCGACATGCCAGTCAATAGTTTCCTCTTTTGCCCACCACAAGGCCACGTTCACGGTGGAGGAACAACACCTCATACTCTGTCTATGTAGCCTCCAACCTGATAGCATGAACATCGATTTTTCCTTTTTTTGTAGTTTATGTTTTATTCAAGTTCATCATCAAACAAACATTTCAATAAGATGTATTTCAGATATTGTGTATGTATGTATTTATGTATGTGTGTGTGTGTTTATATATATATTTTTTGGGTCATATATGCCACAAAGCCTGTGTGATTGCTCGCTGAGGGAAAGAAGGTAAGATCGCTCGGTGCTTTTTAGACTTATTCTATCAATCCAGTTCAGGTATGGGGGAGACAGTCAGAGCAGTGGTGTGCTCCGTATGCAGTATGTGGGAAGTCAGGGTCAACATAGTTGTCCCTGATGACCACACCTGCAAAAGGTGCGTCCAGCTGCAGCTCCTATCAGACCGAGTTAGGGAGTTGGAGCGGGAGCTGGATGAACTACGGATCATTCGTGAGGCAGAGGCAGAGATAGATAGGAGTTATTAGGAGGTAGTCACACCAAAAATCCAAGAAGTAGACAGATGGGTGACGGTCCAGAGAGGCAGGGGGAGCAGGCAGAGAGAGCAGAGCACCCCTGCGGCCAATCCCATTAACAATAAGTATACTGTACTGGATACTGTTGATGGGGATGACCTTCCAGGAATGAGTTGTAGTGGTCCTGCCTGTGGCACAGAGGTTGAACCCTCAACTAGAAAGGGGAGGAGGGAAGAGAAGAGAGCGATAGTTTTAGGGGATTCTATAGTCGGGGGGCAGATAGGAGATTTTGTGGGGCAGATCGGGAGTCTTGGATGGTATGTTGCCTCCCTGGTGCCAGGGTCCGGGACATCTCAGATCGGGTGCAGGCTATTCTTGAGAACGAGGGTATGAACCCAAATGTAGTGGTCCATGTAGGGACCAATGATGTAGGTAAGGTGAGTGAGGGGGTCCTGCTTAGAGAGTTCAGGGAGTTAGGAGTGAAGCTGAAAGGGCGGACCTCCAGGGTGCCAATCTCGGGATTGCTACCTGTGCCACGTGCGAGTGAGGCGAAGAATAGAATGATTATGCACATTAATACGAGGCTGAGAGCATGGTGCAGGAAGGAAGGGTTCAGGTTTTTGGATAATTGGTCTTTGTTCCAGGGACGTTGGGATCTGTTTCGAAGGGACGGTCTACATCGGAACTGGAGTGGTATTAACATTCTTGCAGGAATGTTTGCCAGTGCTGCTCGGGGGGGGGGGGGGTTAAACTAGATGTGCAGGGGGCAGGGATCCAGATTACAAGAGAAGATGATATGATGAAGGATAAGGGACAGGTGGGGAATACACGTTTCCCAAATATTAATTGTGTAAAGGAGAAAGGTGAGACAGAACATGTGTTGGAAAAGTTACATGTACAGAGGGTTGGTCAGAAGGAGCATGGGGTTAAATGTGTAGAAGGTTTGGGTGATCTTGAGAAGGTCATCAAAATTCAAGGTGCAATTAGCCCGATGGAAGTTCAAAGAGCTGGGTTAGGTACAATAGACAGTGTTTTAAGCAAAGAGAGGAGGAACGGGCTAAGAATTCTATACTTGAATGCGCGTAGTGTCAGAAATAAGACAGATGAGCTTGAAGCTCAGATGAAAATGGGGAACTACGATATTGTTGGGATAATGGAGACATGGCTGCAAGGGGATCAGGCCTGGGAATTGAGTGTACCAGGGTATACGTGCTATCGTAGAGACAGAAATATGGGAAGACGGGGTGGGGTGGCCCTGTTGGTGAGGAATGAGATTCAGTCCTTAGCAAGAGGTGACTTGGGAACAGGGGAAGTAGAGTCTGTGTGGATTGAGCTGAGGAACAGTAAGGGTAAAAAGACCCTAATGGGTGTTGTGTACAGGCCCCCAAACAGTAGCGTGGATATTGGGTACAAGTTGATTAGGGAGTTAACATTGGCATGTGCTAAAGGTAATGCAGTC
This sequence comes from Hypanus sabinus, assembly GCF_030144855.1. NCBI lineage: Eukaryota > Metazoa > Chordata > Chondrichthyes > Myliobatiformes > Dasyatidae > Hypanus > Hypanus sabinus. The sequence goes on along the minus strand of NC_082729.1, from coordinate 22,791,989 downwards.
GTTATGGGAGATTTCAACATGCAGGTGAACTGGGAGAATCAGGTAGGTGCTGGATCCCAGGATAGGGAGTTTGTGGAGTGTCTAAGGGATGTAATTTTGGAACAGCTTGTGCTTGAGCCAACCAGGAACGAGGCTATTTTGGACTTGGTGATGTGTAATGAACAGGAATTGATAAGTGATCTTGAAGTAAAGGAGCCATTAGGAAGTAGTGATCATAACATGATAAGTTTTTATCTACAATTTGAGAGGGATAAGGGCAGATCAGAGGTGTCAGTGTTGCAATTAAATAAAGGAGACTACGGAGCCATGAGGGAAGAGCTGACCAAAGTTATATGGGTGCATGCCCTGGCAGGAAAGACAGTGGATCAGCAGTGGCAGATATTCTTGGGCATAATACAAAAGATGCAAAAGCAGTTCATTCCAATGAGAAGGAAGGATTCAAAGAGGGGGAAGGGGCCACAGTGGTTGACAAAGGAAGTCAGAGATTGTATAGCATTAAAGAAAAAGAAGTATGACAGGGCTAAGATGAGTGGGAATACAGATGATTGGGAAAGTTTTAAGGAACAGCAGATCTTAACTAAAAAAGCAATATGGAGAGAAAAAAATCAGGTATGAGCTCAGTCTAGCCAGGAATATAAAAGGGGATAGCAAAAGCTTTTTTAGCTATGTGAAGAGAAAGAAGATAGTTAAGAACAATGTTGGCCCCTTGAAGAATGAATTGTGAGAAATTGTTATGGGAAACAGGGAAATAGCAACAGAATTTAATGCGTACTTTAGATTTGTCTTCACCAGGGAGGACACAAGCAATCTCCCAGATGTATGGATGGGCCAGGGTCATAAGATATCAGAGGAATTGAGACAGATTGACATTAGGAAAGAAACTGTGATGAGTAGACTGGTAGGACTGAAGGCTAATAAATCCCCGGGTCTAGATGGTCTGCATCCGAGGGTTCTAAAAGAGGTGGCTCAGGAAATAGCAGATGCATTGGTAATCATTTTCCAATGTTCCTTAGATTCAGGATCAGTTCCTGAAGATTGGAGAGTGGCTAATGTTATCCCACTTTTCAAGAAGGGAGGGAAGGAGAAAATGGAGAACTATCTTAGCCTAACGTCAGTTGTGGGGAAGATGCTTGAGTCCATTATTAAGGGCGAAATAGTGGCACATCTAGATGGCAGAAATAGGATTAGGCCGAGCCAGCATGGATTTACCAAGGGCAACTCATGCTTGACTAATTTGTTGCAGTTTTTTGAGGGTGTAACAAGGATGTTAGATGAGGGTAAGCCAGTGGATGTTGTGTACCTAGATTTTCAGAAGGCATTCGATAAGGTGCCACATAGGATATTGGTGAGTAAAATCAGAGCTCATGGCATTGGGGGCAGGGTTTCAACATGGATAGAAAACTGGTCGGCAGGAAAGCAAAGGGTAGCAGTGAATGGGTGTTTCTCCGACTGGCTGGAGGTGACTAGTGGGGTACCACAGGGCTCTGTATTGGGACCACAGCTCTTTACGATTTATGTCAACGATTTAGATGAGGGCATTGAAAACTATATCAGCAAGCTTGCTGACGATACTAAACTGATTGGCAGTGTGACATGCGAAGAGGACGGTAGGAGAATACAGGGAGACTTGGATAGGCTGGGGGAGTGGGCAGATACTTGGCAGATGCCATTCAATGTGAATAAATGTGAAGTTATCCACTTTGGAAGCAGGAACATGAGGGCAGAGTATTGTCTGAATGGTGTAGAGTTAGGTAAGGGAGAAATACAAAGAGACCTAGGAGTCCTAGTTCATCAGTCAATGAAGGTGAGTGATCAAGTGCAACAGGCAGTGAAGAGGGCAAATGGAATGTGGGCCTTTATTACAAGGGGAATTGAGTACAAGAGCAAGGATGTCCTCACAAGAGCAAGGATGTCCTTTTGCATTACAAGAGCAAGGAAGTCCTTATGCATTTGTACAGGGCCCTGGTGAGACCACACCTGGAATATTGTGTACAGTTTTGGTCTCCAGGTTTAAGGAAGGACATTCTGGCAATTGAGGAAGTGCAGCGTAGATTCACTAGGTTGATTCCTGGGATGGCAGGGCTGTCTTACGCAGAGAGATTGGAGAGATTGGGCTTGTACACAGTGGAATTGAGGAGATTGAGAGGGGATCTGATTGAAACGTTTAAGATAATTAAAGGATTTGATAGGATTGAGGCAGGAAATATGTTCCAGATGTTGGGAGAGACCAGTACCAGAGGGCATGGATTGAGAATAAGAGGTCAGTTATTTAAAACAGAGTTGAGGAAGAACTTCTTCTCCCAGAGAGTTGTGGAGGTGTGGAATGCACTGCCTCGGAAGACGGTGGAGGCCAATTCTCTGGATGCTTTCAAGAAGGAGCGAGATAGATATCTGATGGATAGGGGAATCAAGGGATATGGGGACAAGGCAGGGACTGGGTATTGATAGTGAATGATCAGCCATGATCTCAGAATGGCAGTGCAGACTTGAGGGGCCGAATGGTCTACTTCTGCACTGATTGTCTATTGTCTAAATCCACAAATCTACAAATTTACACATAATGCTTACCTGAGGTGCACACTTATAGAAAAGACAGGAAAAAAAGAACAAGTGAAAGGGGAAAACTAGGTACAAGTAGTGCTTGACCTGTTTACAACATATTTACAACATATTCATTGATTTGTGATGATAAAATCGGGCATATGAGGTGTTATGTAATTAAACCATTTTCCCAGTATGAATCAAATTGTTCCAACTTATGATTGACAGATGCTGTTATCTTTTCCATTTTGTAAACGTACGTTGTAATTTCCACCCACAGCATTTAAGGTTGGGCTCTCCTGAGATAACCATTTCCAAGTAAGAGTCTTTTCACCAGCCACCGGCAAATTATTCATTAACTATTTAACTCTTTTCAACAAATTTCGAGATATATGCCCAAAATATATCGTCTTACTTTGAAAGGGTATTTTCATTTAAAGATGTCTTTTAGGACATTATGTATTCCACTCCAATAGTCTTTGGTAACGGGGCATTCTCAGAAAATACGATAATAGTTTGACTTTTGATTTCCACAATTTCTCCAGCAAACAGGGGGGTTACTATCATGATGGGATTTCTGAGAGGATGTAATAAAATATCTTATCAAGTTTTTCCACCCGAACTCCCTCCATTTCTGTGAATTGGTACACTTCCATTGATAGCTCCATATTATTGTCCTTTTTTCCTCAGATATAATTATCCCTCCTTCCTTCTCCCATTTTGTTTTAATAAATGGAGTCGAATGTGTTTTTAGATTTGACCGCCCCTTATACATGCTTGAAATGATTCTACTACCGTTATCCGAATCATATGCTTTTCTAAATAGCTCTATCAAGCATGTACTTGCCTTGGGTACATTTTTAAGCGTCTTATAAACATACTGTCGCATCTGTAAATAGCGATAAAAGTCTTGTTTTTCTAATAGGTTTTTCCCTTTAAGCATCTCAAAACTGAACAGTGTTCATTATATTGCAAAGAAATGTCATTCCTTTAGCTGTCCAGACCTTAAATCTAGCATCCAGTTTATTTGGATAAAGTCCGAGACATACGCACAACATTTAAGAATTGAAATGTCTCCCTTTATCTTATATTCTTTTATAATAGTTTTCCATGTTGCAAAATAATAATCTCTAAGGGAAGGTAGATTCCATCCCCCATTTTCGATGGCTAGTTGCAAAGTTTTTAGACGAACTCTAGGCCTTCTACCTTGCCTAACATGTCTTGATAACATTTTGTTCAATTCATTGAATTGATTTTCATTCATCTCTGTTGGTAGGGTCTGAAAGAGATCTGATAGTCTGGGCAGTATGTTTATAATGTACTGTAAAATAAAACCCACATTATAGTAAGTATTTCTTGAGATATTTATCGCACCGTCTATTTTTGTTTCCACTTAGCTTATCAACACTTTCTTTTTGTTATATATTTCTTTTATTGAAGTTCATCATCAAACAAACATTTCCATAAGATGTATTTCAGACAATGTACATATATACCATATAATCATATATATCAGAAATCTCCACAAAGCATTTATCTTAAGTATACACTTATAGAAAAGAGTGGAAAGAAAAAAACAATCAAAAGGAAAGAACTATGTACAAGAAGGGAGTGATTTTTTTAAACAATAGATTCATTGATTTGTGAGAATAAAATCAGGCATATGAAGCATTATGTAGTTAAACCATTTTTCCCAATATGAATCAAATTGTTCCAGCTTATGGTTAACAGATACTGTTACCTCCTCCATTTTGTAAATGTCCATTGTAATTTCCATCCATCTATTTAAAGTTGGGCTCTACTGTGATAACCATTTCCTAGTAAGAGTTTTTTTACCAGCCACCAACAGTATATTCATTAAATATTTATCTCTTTTCAACCATTCTTGAGGTATATATCCAAAATATATGGTCTTACACTCTAAGGCTATTTCATATTTAAAGATGTCTTGTAAGGCATTGTGTATCCCCCTCCAATAGTTTTTGATAACAGGACAGACCCAAAAAATATGATAATGATTTACACTTTGATTTCCAACCTTTTTCCAGCAAACAGGGAGGTCACTATCATAATGGGATTTCTGAGAGGGTGTAATAAAATATCTTATCAAGTTTTTCCATCCAATCTCCCTCCATTTCTGTGAACTGGTACACTTCCATTGATAGCTCCATATTAGTGTCCATTCTTCCTCAGATATAATTATTTTTCCTTCCTTATCCCATTTTGTTTTAATATATGAAGTCAAATGTGTTTTAAGATTTGACAACCCCTTATACATGCGTGAAATGATTCTATTACCATTATCTGAATTATATGCTTTTCTAAAGAGCTCTATCAAGCATTTATTTACCTTGGTTACATTTTAAGCGTCTTATTAATATATTGTCGCATCTGTAAATACTGATAAAAAGCTTGTTTTTCTAATAAGTGTTTCTCTTTAAGCATTTCAAAACTGAACGGTGTTCCTTCTTTCATTATGTTGTAAAGAACTGTTATTCCTTTAGCTGTCCAGTCCTTAAATCTAGCATCCAATTTATTTGGTGTAAAATCCGAGTTGTATGCACACGATTTAAGAATTGCAATATCTCCCTCCAGATTATATTATTTTATAGTAGTTTTCCATATTTTAAGAGTCAATTTCAAACATGGGTTATCAATAGTATTTATGTATCTTTGCAAGTCGTTATCAGCCAAAATTGCTCGTATGGAGATGGGAAGTACCAACATATCACGGCTCTCAACTGTGCTGCAAAATAATAATCTCTAAGAGAAGGTAGGCCCAATCCCCCCTTTTCCTTTGCTAATTGCAATGTTTTGAGATGAACTCTTGGCCTTTTACCCTGCCAAATATACCTTGATAACATCTTATTCCATTCATTGAGTTGATTTTGATTAATCTCTATTGGTAGGGTCTGAAAGAGATATAACAGTCTGGGCAGTATATTCATTTTAATAGACTCAGTCCTTGAACTGAGACTGAGAAAAGGAATCAGGTTCCGTCTTGCCACATCTTCCTTAATTTTCTTATATAAAGACTGATAATTACATTCTGATAATGTTGCCAAATCTTTTGGCATAATTATGCCCAAATATTTGAAAGACTTTGTGCCATGCCCAGTGGTATCGACTTTCAATTTCTTTTGGTGGGCTATAGTAACATGAAAGTAATTGAGTTTTATCTGTGTTGATCTTGTATCCTGATAATTGACCATATTGTTCAAAGGACTGCATCAAATTAGGTAAAGTGTATGTTGGTTGTCCTAGATAGCACAAAATGTCATCCACATAACAAGCCAATTTATGCTGTTTTCCTTTAATAGTAATTCCCCTGATATCTTCATTTTGTCTGATGTATTGAGCTAATGGTACCAGATATAACGCGAAGAGTAGTGGTGACCATGCACAACCCTGTCTCGCGCCCCTTTCTAGGGTAAGACTATTTGATAAATATCCATTGATTTTAATCCTATCAGTAGGATTGTCATATAGTGTTTGTATATTTTTAATAATTGTGTCTTGGAAACCAAATCTATGTAAAACTCTGTAAAGAAAGTTCCAATTAACCGAATCTAAAGCTTTTTCAGCGTCTATGCTTATCACTATTGCTTTGATATTATTTTTTTGTATATGATCCATAATGTGAAGCATCCATATATTGTCATGAGTCTGGTGTTGTCGTATAAAACACCATTCTGTCTGATCATTACGTATCAGTATGGGTTGGGTAGAAACTCCTCTAATCGTTTGGCCATGATGGAGGTAAATAACCTATAATCTACATTAAGAACGGATATTGGTGTAAATGATCTGCATTCCATTTTATCCTTGCCTTCTTTTGGTATAGCTGAGATTATCGCTTCCTTCCAACTGGGTGGCATTTGTGCCTTTTTTAACAGCCCAGTTCAATGTGGGTAGTAAAACAGGAATTAACTAATTTTTAAATTCTTTGTACCACTCTGCCATATACCCATCTGATCCTGCTGATTTGCTTAATTTAAGCCTACTAATTGCAGTTTTTAATTCAACCAGTTATGTCAGCAGTCATCGTTCCATTTTGTTCTTCGCTGAAAGTGGATAACTCTAGTGAATTCAAGAAGGTGTCCATTTGGGTTATGCTTTCCCCTGAAACTTTGCAATATAGAGTTTCGTAAAACACTTCAGAGGCTTCTTGAATTTCACTTAGCTTATTTTTTTTTTATCATTTTCGTTCTTTGGTCCCTAATTCTATGAATTGTATTTTCTGCTGTCTTTTTTTTTCAGTTTCTACGCCTGTATTTTCATAGATTTCGATCCACTTTCATAATGTCTCTGTTTCAGAAACATTAAGATTTTCCTGATTTCTTGTGTAGCCAAATTATTTATTTTTGTTCCTAATTCTTTTAATTTCCCCAATGTATCCTGTGCCAAATTCAATTTCTGCTTTTTCTCTAGTTCCTTCAGCCTATTATGTAATTCCTCTAATGTTTTATTCCTTATTTTTTTCTTATATGAAGATATTGCTATAATTTTCCCTCTTAAGACCGCCTTCAGAGTATTCCATAAAATGGGGGGTGAAACCTCTCCATTATCACTAAATTCTAAATAAAGACCAATTTCTTTTTAAATTTGTTCCTTAAAGTACGGATCATTGTGTCGACTTGAATTTCATTTCCAAGTAGTATTCTTTGGTTGTAGGTCAAAATCAACAGATAAATATATAGGTGCATGGTCACATACATCTATTGTCCCTATTCTACAAGTGTTTATTTTGTCTTTCTCTTTTCCAAATGTTATGGAATAGTCTATTCTAGTATATACAGAATGGGGAGCAGAATAATGAGTGTAATCCCTTCTGTCAGGAAAAAGGTCCCTCCATATATCAATTAAACCAACATCCTCAAAAAGTGTATTAACTTTCTTGTGTAAAGATTTTGTTTCATAGGTTTTTCTATTGCAAGAATCTAATTTTGGTTGTAATTGGAAATTTACGTCTCCCCTTCATATCAGGAGACTTTTGTTTCCGTTATCATAAGAGCAGTAATTTTCCAATATCACTTCCCGGGGGTGCGTATATATTCAATAGAGTAACTGAATTGTCGTCTATATTCCCTGTTACCAGAATACATCTGCCCTCTTTACCTCCCATTTCGAATACTTTTTCAAAATTTAGCTTACTTGAGATAACAATAGCAACTCCTCTCCGATGTCCTGATTTATATGAGGAGAAAAACAGACTATTGAAGCCAATTCTCTTTAGTATTTTTATGCTCATTATCACTTAAATGGGTTTCCTGTAAATATACTATATGGGCTTGTTCCTTTTTCATTTTGGATAAAATTCTCTTACATTTGATTGAATTTAGTAGCCCATTGACAATAAAATAAATGAATTTTACCTTGCCTTTAGCCATCTGCATTTATCCGTCAGTCATTGAAATTAGAATTAAACTTAATCGATCTACTCCCTGAACAAGTAAGAACCAAGAAACGCAAATAACAACAAAACTGGCAACGAACATGCGATTCCAAGGCTGAGGTCTCTAGTAGATGACCCTCCGTTGAGCTAGAGGGGAAATGTCTAGCTGTGGGGGATAACCCCTCCTACTTGTGAGTTGAGGGCCCCCATTGCAGTATTCATAAAAGTCAGTAAACAAATCCATGCTTATCAACACTTTTAAAGCTAGTCAAATATTATGGCTTTTCGGAAGGAGGTGAGGGCTCTCTTCGGAGCACACACAGTCTCTTCTTGATATATTTCTCTCGCCCTTCTCCCGTCCCCTGCTTTCTCGATTCTCCCACTATTTCCAAAGCAGAGCTTAATAATTCCTCTGCCAGGCTTTCCCTCTATTTGATCGGGTTGACAGGCAACCTTCTGACCTTCATGTCTGAAGTCGGTTCTTCCACTGTCTGATACAGTTGGATCCCATCTTGATAAAACACTCAAAGTTTAACAGGGTACGGAGTTTGGAATCTATTCTTTCCTTGCTTTAATTTTTGTTTTACTTCAGAGTATTATTCACGTTTCTGCAGGACTGCCGGGGGCCAATCTTGATCGAAATATATTAATTTCCCGTCCAAAAACACCTTCTTCTTTCCCAAAGTGCTTCGTAGAATCTCCGCTCTAGTAATATATCGATGGACTCTAAATACTATTGAGCGTGGCTTATCTTCTCTGTCTCCAGTAGGCCTCGGGGCGAGCGCACGATGCACCCCCTCAGTTTCAAGCTCCATAGTCGAAGGAATCTCCAGCGCGTCCCGCAGCAACAATCCTACATAGCCCATCATAGACAAGCCCTCAGCTCCTCCTCCTGATATTTTTTCCGCCATGATCTTCCCTCCTGGTCAAGCAGTTTACTTTCTTGTTAATTCAGTATTTTTATCCTCTTACTTAGTATGAGTTCCACGTTTTACACGCGATCTTCCACCTTCTCAATTCATGGCTGTGCCACCGCTATTTTTTGATTGACGTTGGCGAGCTCTGATTTGATATCATTTAGTTGCTTTTTTTAATATCTTTTTGGAATCCCCGTATCTCTTCCAGAATTTTTATCATATTTGCGCCTTTCCCTGAACGAAGCCCATCCTCAGCCTCGCTGCCACGCGTTCGGGTAGGAGAGCCGCTCGATGCAGCCCTCTCGTCCATAGGCACCGCAGTGATGCGCTTTTTTGTTTCCATTCTTTTTCCCCATTCTTGTCGCCCCTTATCAATTCAGATATTTTCGAAGTACCTTACATTTGATGGATTAACGGGATAAAATATGCGTTTGTGGACGATGACGTCACCGGAACCGCCTCGACTTTTCCTTCTGGTAACTTTCTTACATCCCCCCTTCTCTGTTCTTCTATTCCCCGCTCTGGTCTCTTATCTCTTTCCTTCACCTCCCCCTGGGTCACATCTTCCTTCTCCTTCTACCTCAGTCTACTCTTCTCTCCTATCAGATTCCTACTTCTCATGCCCTTTACCTTTCCCACCTTTCATCTGGTCCTCCTTCCTCTCTCCCACTTTTTTATTCTGGCACATTCCCCTTTCCTTATCAGTCCTGAAGGAGTGTCCTGGCCCAAAATGTTGCCTATTCATTCATTTCCTTTGATGCTGCCTGACCTGCGGAATTTCTCCAGCACTTCGAGTGTCACACGCAGTGTGAAGGTTGTTCTGTGCCATCCTATCACATCCTCCCTGGATCAGACTCGGAGGGAAGCTCCAGTTTCAAGCACTTCTGGGGAAGTTAGATTCGTTCTGTTGCTCTCAGCCGAGCGAGTCCACTGTTATCTCCTTGCACCATTGATTAAACTTCCTCATATTGAGTGACTTCTCATTTAAAACAGGGTGTGAGTTTCTTCTCGGGGGTCTAACTGCTTGCTTAATATAAGACGTGTCACAGGCACTAAACTGAACTTTCCCCAGAAGGCTCACTACGTTTCTCGCCCTGAAGCGTCGGACAGTCCCAACTTGAGTCGCTGCGCAGGTCCATGTTTAAGTTTCATTCCGTTTGGTCACAAGAGTTTTGGATCTGAATTCGACTGCCCAGGAAGCTGAACTGAGCAGGAGAGCCCGGGGAAGGTGAGTTACACTCTCGACAGAGAGCAGGTTCTAGGGTGGACGTGCATTGGGAAAGTCAGGGTCTGACTGGAGGCAGTCAGTGCTACTTTGTGTGGGGACATACTGCCGCAGCTGAGGATGCACACAATTGGACTAGAGGCCATGCATTTCAAATGATGGCAGAATATGCAATGGAGACGTGTGTTGTAAGTTTTTACACAGGGGACTCTGGTTGGCTGATATGGTTTCCATGGCTAGTGGGGGAAGCACACATGGTTTAAGATGCTGCTGATTGACACATGAGGCTCAGACTGTAAGATATAGGAGCAGAATTATGCCATTGACTCTGCTCGGCCATTTCATCATAGCTGATCCAATTTCCCTCTCAGCCCCAGTCCTCTGCCATTTCCTCGTATCCGTCCATGCTCTGACTAATCAAGAATTAAGCAACCTCTGCTTTAAATATACATAAAGTCAACCAGACTCATATATCAAATCCAGTATTACCAATAATGCCTACCACATCGCGTATGTGTATGTGTATGTGTGTGTGTGTCTGTGTGTGTATATGTGTGCATCTGGCACTGTGTGTGTATGTGTGTGCGTGTATGTGCGTGTGTGTATGTGTGTGTGTGTGTGTGTGTGTGTGTGTGTGTGTGTGTGTGTGTGTCTGTGTCTGTGTGTGTGCATGTGTGTGTGTGTGTGTGTGTGTGTGTGTGTGTGTGTGTCTGTCTGTCTGTGTGTGAGTGTCTGTGTGTGCGTCTCTGTTTGGGTGTCTGTGTGTGCGTGTGTGTGTCTGTGTCTGTGTGTGTATATCTGTGTGTGCGTCTGTGTGTGTGTGTCTGTGTGTGTGCGCGCGTCTGTGTGTGTGTGTCTGTGTGTGTGTGTCTGTGTATGTGCATCTGTGTGTGTGTCTGTGTGTGTGTGTTTGTGTGTGTGTCTGTGTCTGTGTATGTACGTCTGTGTGTGTGTGTGTGTGTGTGTGTGTGTGTGTGTGTGTGTGTGTGCGCGTGTGTTTTTGTGTCTGGGTGGTTGTGTGTGTGTATGTCTGTCTCTGGGAGTGGGTGTGTGTGGCTCAGACAAGTCTTTCCCTTGTACCCCAAAGTTTCCCTTATCCCCAGATCTCACGGAATGTAATTGCAGACTGGAAGGAGCTTAACACTGTGTCTGACCCCGGCAGTGCCTGTTGAGATACTGTGGAGGGAACATCATTCTGTGTTTGACCCTGGGAGTGTGTGATGTGACGGTGTGGAGGGAGCTTCACTCTGTGTCTGACCCCGGCAGTGTCTGATGGGACAATGTGGAGGGAACTTCATTCTGTGTCTGACCCTGGGAGTGTTTGATGTCATGGTGTGGAGCAAGATCCATTCTGTGTCTGACCCAATGAATGTGTGATATGACAGTGTTAGAGGGAGTTACACGCTGTGTCTGTCCCCAGGAGAAAGAGATAGGGCAGTGTGCAGAGACCTTCACTCTGTACGTGACCCCAGGAGTGTGTGATGGGACAGTGTGAAAGAATTTTCGCTGTGTCTGACCCGATGAGTATTTGATGTGACTACATGGAGTGAGCGTTGCTCTGCGTCTGACCACTGGAGCTTGTGATGGGAAAATGCAGTGCAAGCTGCACTCTGAGTCCTCGAGAAGGCCGGAAACATTGATTATTAGTCTGTTTCCATAATACGGTCTAACCTGCTGAGTTCCTGCATCATTTTTGAGTGTTAACCAGGATTTCCACCATCTGCAGAAAATCTTGCGTGTGCTCTGTGTCTGACCTTTTAGCATAATGATTATACCAAGCGAGAAAGCTTCTGACTGAGCTTAATCAGGCTCTGGAAACCTCATTAACACAGATTTCTAGTTCTCTCTCGTTCCCAATGTGGGGTTTCAGGGATCTGACGATGCCCTCAGTTCAAACATTCGCTGTTGCAGAACCAGTTTCGGACACCAGGTGAAGAAATTTGTCAGGGTGTGTCAGAGACGAACAGGATGGCCATTTCAACTGCAACCATTTCAACGCAACACATAAAAAATACTAGAGGGACTCAGGAGGACAGGGAGCGTTTGTGGAAGTTAATAGATAGTCGACGTTTCGTGCTGAGACACTTCTTCCGGACGGAGAAGGAGGGAGGTGATGGCATCAAATAGAAATGTGGAGGTAGGGGTGTAGGAGGCATCCTTCATTAGAGACCATCATCAACCAGGACGTGCCCTCTTATTGTTACCATCAAGGAGTAGTTACGGGAGCCTGAAGACACATGCCCCAAGTTTTTAAGGAGAGCTTCCCCTCTGCCATCAGATTTCTGAACGGACAATGAACACTACCTCACTTCTCTTTCCACTACTTGCTTCATTTAATTTTATATATCTCATTGTAATTTATATTATTTGTTAATTTTCAACACTGATTGCCAACTCCTGCGACACTGCTGGTGCCAAACTGTATCGGTCTCTGCCAGTCCTTTGGATTCGCTTAGAGGGGGAGCCTGCTACATGGGCAAGATTGTACTCTCCCTATCGTACTGCCCTGGCATGCGTATCTAGACAAGAACACAACATCCATGGTTGTCCCTGACCATCAGAGGGCGCAGAGCTACCGCAAAACAACAAATTTAATGCCAGTGATATGAAACCTGATACTGATACCCTCTGCTGTAGCGCCAGTTTCGGACATTAGATGGAGACAATCTACAGTGATGAGCACAAGAAATTCTGCAGATACCAGAAATCCAGAGTAACACACACAAAATGCTGGAAGAACTCAGCAGGTCAAGCAGCATCTCCGGAAAGGAAAAAGCAGTTGATCTTTCGCACTCAAACAGTTTATTAGGCTTCCTGTGTTTGCTGAAGGGTATCTGGGACCAACATGAAACTAAATTTAGCTAATTCCCTTCTGGTTACACAGGTTCCAAGTTCCTTCATCACCCCCACCCTCACCACACTCAACTGAGACTTCAGACGGCTTGGTGAGGTGCCTTTGGGCCCCTCACACAGAGACATAGACATAGAGCATGTGGATCTGATATATGAGTCTGGGAATATAATGATGTGAAACAGAGACAGATTACTGAGTCAGGAACGTAGCCCGGGGCAGGGGTGTCTAAACCCAGGGGACAAGGATGAGGTGTGACAGGTGTAGAGGGAACGTGAGGGAGAATTTTTCCTGCAGTGAGATGGGGGGCGCGTGTGTTTGGGATCTGGAGCTCACTCTCATAGGGGGTGGCTGGGGCATAGACTCTCACAGCATTGAACCGGTATCCAGACAGCCACTTGACCGGTCGAGGTAGAGAAGGGGCGCACGACGGAAAATAAATACATTTATTTTCTTATTTTTCTTCTATTTTATGTATTGCATTGAACTGCTGTTGCTAAGTGTACAAAGTTCTCGACAGACACTGATTATAATAAACCTGATTCTGATTCTAATTCTGATTCTGAGCTTGAATACTCCATTTATTTTGTAGCAAATATTAGGGACCAATGGACCCGAGCCGTAGGATCAGTCAGTACCTGTCATCAGATGTGAGAAACCATCTTTCGATGAGAGAGCATTGCTCCTACTGCGCTGTCCCTTCACGCTTTGGACATATCATGAAGATCACTCCGCCCCGTTCCATAATGGTGCTCGCTTGTCCGGCAGAGAGTGAAGAACCACCTAAACCATCGGAAACGACACTCCCAGGGTCGGACATGCAGCTCTCTCTTAACTATCCAATCACACAGTCTCAGTTTCAGGCACATAGTTCTGCTTCCATGCATTGTGCCATCAGAGATTACCAAGTTCAGACACAGAGTGTAATTGCAAAACATTCCATCACACAGTCGCAGAGTTGGAGGCAGATCGTGAAACATATAACTATATTACAGCATTACAGCACGGAAACAGGCCATCTTGTTCCTTCGAGTCCGTGCCAATCGCTTACTCTCACCTAGTCCCACTGACCCACACACAGCCGATAACCCTCCATTCCTTTCCTGCCCATATACCTATCCAATTTTACTGTAAATTACAATACCGAACCTGCCTGTACCACTTCTACTAGAAGCTCGTTCCACACAGCTACTCCTCACTGAGTAAAGAAATTCCCCCTCGTGTTACCCTTAAACTTTTGCCCCCAATTCTCAACTCATGTCCACTTGTTTGAATCTCCCGTACTCTCAATGGAAAATGCCTATCCACGTCAACTCTATCTATGCCCCTCATAATTTTAAATACCTCTATCAAGTCTCCCCTCAACCTTCTATGCTGCAAAGAATAAAGACCTAACTTGTTCAATCTTTCTCTGCAACTTAGGTACTGAAACCCAGGTAGCATTCTAGTAAATCTTCTCTGTACTCTCTCTATTTTGTTGTCATCTTTCTTATAATTTGGTGACCAGAACTGTACACAATACTCCAAATTCGGCCTTAGCAATGCCTTGTACAATTTTAACATTACATCCCAACTCCTCTCCTCAATGCTCTGATTTATAAAGGCCAACATACCAAAACCTTTCTTCACCACTCTATCCACATGAGATTCCACCTTCAGAAAACTATGCACTATTATTCCTAGATCACTCTGTTCTACTGCATTCTTCAATGCCCTACCATTTACCATGTATGTCCTATTTGGATTATTCCTACTAAAATGTAGCACTCACACTATTAGCATTAAACTCGATCTGCCATTATTCAGCCAACTCTTCTAACTGGCCCAAATCTCTCTGCAAACTTTGAAAACCTACTTCATTATCCACAACACCACCTACCTTAGTATCATCTGCAAACTTACTAATCCAATTTACCACCCCATCATCCAGATCATTAATGTATATAATAAACAATATTGGACCCAGTACAGATCCCTGAGGCATACCACTAGTCACCGACCTCCAACCTGACAACCAGTTATTCGCCACTACTCTCTGACATCTCCTATCCAACCACTGTGGAATCCATGTTATTACTTCAATATTAATACCTAATGATTGAACCTTCCTAACTAACATTCCATGCGAAACCTTGTCAAAGTCCATATAGACAACATCCTCTGCTTTACCCTCGTCAACTTTCCTCATAACCTCTTCAAAAAATTCAATAAGATTTGTCAAACTTGACCTTCCATGTACAAATCCATGTTGACTGTTCCTAATCAGACCCTGTCTATCCAGATAATTATATATACCACCTCTAAGAATACATTCCATTAATTTACTCACCTCTGACGTCAAACTGACAGGCCTATAATTGCTAGGTTTACTCTTAGAACCTTTTTTAAACAATGGAACCACATGAGCAATATGCCAATCCTCTGGCACCATCCCCGTTTCTAATGATATTTGAAATATTTTTGTCAGAGCCCCTGCTATTTCTACACTAACCTTCCTCAAGGTCCCAGGGAATATCCTGTCAGGGCCTGGAGATTTATCCACTTTTATATTCCTTAAAAGCGCCAGCATTTCCTCCTCTTTAATCATCATAGTTTCCATAACTTCCCTACTTGTTTCCCTTACCTTACGCAATTCAATATCTTTCTCCTTAGTGAATACTGAAGAAAATAAATTGTTCAAAATCTCCCCATCTCTTTCGGCTCCACACATAGTTGTCCACTCTGATTCTCTCAGGGGCCAATTTTATCCCTCACTATCCTTTTGCTATTAATATAACTGTAGAAACCCTTCAGATTTATTTTCACCTTACTTGCCAGAGCAACCTCGTATCTTCTTTTAGCTTTTCTAATTTTTTCTTAAGATTCTTCTTATATTGTTTATATTCCTCGAGCACCTCATTTCCTCCATGTTACCTATATTTATTGTAGATATCTCTCTTTTTCCTAACCAAGTTTCCAATATCCCTTGAAAACCATGGCTCTCTCAAACTTTTAACCTTTCCTTTCAACCTAACAGGAACATAAAGATTCTGTACCCTCAAAATTTCACCTTTAAATGACCTCCATTTCTCTATTACATCCTTCCCATAAAACAATTGTCCCAATCCACTCTTTCTAAATCCTTTTGCATCTCCTCACAGTTAGCCTTTCTCCAATCAAAAATCTCAACCCTGGGTCCAGTCCTAACCTTCTCCATAATTATATTGAAACTAAAGCCATTGTGATCACTGGACCCAAAGTGCTCCCCAACACAAACCTCCGTCATCTGACATATTTCATTTCCTAACAGAAGATCCAACACTGCCCCTTCTCTAGTTGGTACTTCGATGTATTGCTGCAAAAAACTATCCTTCATACATTTTCCAAACTCCAAACCATCCATCCCTTTTACAGAATGGGCTTCTTTTACAGTCGTGAGTATTAGCACTGTAATAAATTTCTTTTTGAAAATGAAATTGCAAGGAGAGCCACACCATTCCATCATTCACTTCAGGGGTCAGAGGCAGGCTGAGACACCTTCGCACAGTATACGAAATGCAGCCAAACAAAATGCTGACTCAGTCACAACGCGACATCCTAACACCTCTAATGAACGCCCGGATGGATAAAGGAAAGAATGCCACAGACCACGCGACATAGGACAGTTAATGTATCGTAAACGCCAGGAACTAATAGACTCCGGCAGCAGAATCTGGCAGTACATCGATTTTAAGGGCCTGTCATTTCATGTAAGAAATCTTCTTCTACTGCGAGAGCAAAGCTCCCACTGCACCGGTCTTCCCATATTGCATAGATCAGTCAATTAGTGAAGATCCTTCTGTGTCCTACCGATAAAAGTCGACTTGGTGTCTAGTACAGAATGAAGCAGCTCTAAACCATCAGATCAGGCACTCCTAGCGTTAAACATGGAGTGTATCTCCCTCTACACCATCCCATCACACATTCCCAGGTTCAGACATGTTCAGCTACCATATGCCGTCCCATCATTGATTGTCAGGTTCTGATGCATAGCTCAAATTCACAGCATCCATCACACACACGCGAGGTTTGCCACTGTACGGAACTTCCTCTCCGCTGACCCATAACGGGCTCACAGGGCCCTTGCTAAAACTCAGAACTTTCTTACTTATGCCACTTCTGAAAAATAATGGAAGCAGGTGGCTGTTTTTTTGCTGTGTGCGTTCAATATCATCTCATTCTGTTATTGAGAAACCACCACAAACTGAGCTTTGTCATCTTCTGGCTTTCCAGAAACCCATCCGGCCCATTGGCCGGGCAGTACGTCACCGTTAGCGTGAACTTCTTCAAAAGTGCCATCAAGCCCCTTCTCTACATCTTTGCCGGCCACAACTTCCTCCAGGTGCGGATGCTTCAGTTTCCGCACACATTGCAAAATGTACAAGTCAGGTTGGTAACTTGTAGATTGCTATGCTGGTGAAATTGCATTGCCCTCACCCTGACCTTCTGATTCCTGAGAACAAACAAGTTCTGAGTCTAATCTTGGGCAAAGTTTTTTCTTAAGGCGATGTAAAACAAATTTCAGAGGTGTAATGCTTTAGAACTTGAGCTTGTCACAGAATGTTCATTTGAAGGAAAATAAGTGCACGAGTTTGGAACAGGATGGAGCTCCCTCCACGCTGTTCACACAAATTGCATTGGTCAGACACAGAGTGAAGCTTCCACCACACTGTCTATTAAATACTCCAGGCGTCAGACAGAGAGCACGTTGCCTTCCCAATGTCCCAACTCTCTCTTACACACACACACACACACACACACACACACACACACACACGCAAAACGAAGTGCTCTCTACTCCGTGCTATCACACTCTTCCAGAGTCCAGACACAGGAAATTGGTTGCATTGCACTTTCCGCATTGAATACTCTCAGGACCAGACTATGAATTCCCCCACGCCGTCACCGCATGCTGCCACAACCAGACTCAGTATGAAGCTCCCTTCACACCTTCGCAATGCTCCCTCCCAGGGTTAGCCGCAGAGTGCAGCTCGCTTTACACAGCCCAAGTGCAGAATCCCGTTGTCAGACACAGACTGAAAGTTTCTAGACTGTCCACCGCACGCAGGGACATGTTTAGACACAGGTCATTTTCATCGCACGAATAAAAGAAACTTTGCAAGTTCTAATTTAATTGTGGTTACTGCTAGCTCATGACAGCAGCCCATCAGACACTCTCTGTGTCAGACACAGAGCGAAGCTCCCGCCACGTTGTCCCTTCACACACTCTGAGGATCACTCAGAGTGAAGCTCCCTCTACACCATCCCATCACACACTCCCAGGTTCAGACATGTTCAGCTCCCATATGCCGTCCCATCATTGACTGTCAGGTTCTGACGCAGAGCGCAAATTTACAGCATCCATCACACACTCGTGTGGTTTGCCACTGCGCAAAAATTCCTCTCCGCCGACCCATAATGGGCTCACTGGGCCCTTCTTAAAACTCTGAACTAAAATTAAAGTTTCTCAATGCATTAAATAAGTATGTCCATTCAACACTATCAAAAGCTTTTTCAGCATCTAATGAGATAACACATTCTGGGGTTGTAGGTGATGAAGTATAAATTATGTTAATCAATTTTCTAATATTAAAAAAGGAATACCGATTCCTAATAAAATCAGTTTGATCTTCTGAAATAATCTGTGATAGTACCTTTTCTAATCTAATGGCTAAAATTTTTGTAAGAATCTTAGAGTCTACATTTAATAATGATATAGGGCGATAAGATGCACATAAAGTAGGATCTTTATCTTTTTTAAGAATTAGAGAAATAGTAGCTTCATAAAAAGATTGAGGTAATCTCTTCTTAACAAACGCATCATTAAAGATTTCACATAGCCAAGGAGAAAGCAATAAAGAAAAAGTTTTAAAAAATGCTACAATAAAACCATCAGGACCAGGAGCTTTCCCTGAATTCATTGATGAGATAGCCTCTCTTATTTCGGCCATAGAGATAGGAGCATCAAGCAAGCTACAATCTTCATCTATCAGTTTAGGAATATTCAAGTTGTTAAAAAAATTATCCATCATGGACAGGTCACCATCAAATTCTGATTGATATAAAGATTTATAAAAATCTTGAAAAGTGTTATTGATTTCTTTATGATCAGTAGTTAAATTACCGTCTTGTTTACGAATTTTAATAATTTGTCGCTTAGTCGAAATAGCTTTTAATTGATTAGCTAACAATTTACCAGTTCGATCACTATGAATATAAAATTGAGCCCTGGTCTTAATTAATTGATTCTCAATTGAAGAAGATAATAATAAACTATGTTCCATTTGAAGCTCAACTCTCTTCTTATAAAGTTCTTTGGTAGGAGTAACGGAATAAATCTTACCAATTTCTTTAATTTTATCCACCAATAAAGCTATATCTAAATATCTTTGTTTTCTTTTACCAACGGAATATGAGGTAATTTGTCCACGGATAAAAGCCTTGAAAGAGTCCCAAAGTATTCCTCTGTCAATCTCTTCGGTATAGTTTGTTGAAAAAAATAAGTCAATTTGTTGTTTTATGAAGGTAATAAATTCTGGATCTTGAAGCAAAGTAGCATTAAGTCTCCAAGATCTAGTATTAATAGAAGAGTCCGAGATCTTGATAGATAACTTCAAAGGTGCATGATCCGAAATAGCAATAGAGTCATATTTACAATCAGTAACATCTGTTAATAAACGATGATCAATAATAAAATAATCAATTCTAGAATAACAATGATATACATGTGAAAAAAATGAAAATTCTTTATCTTTAGGGTTCAGAAACCGCCATATTTCAGTAATTCCAGAATCGACCATAAAAGAATTAATAAGTAAAGCTGATATATTCAGAAGAATTCGAATAGGTTTAGATCTATCCATCGAAGGATTCAAACAACAATTAAAGACTCCACCCATTATCAACATATATTCATTCAAGTTAGGAAGGGAAGTAAATAAACGTTTAAAAAATTCAGGGCAGTCAAAGTTTGGAGCATAAATATTAACTAGAACGACTTTTCGATTAAAAAGTGAACCAGTTATCAACAAAAATCTGCCCTGTGGATCAGAAATAACTTCATAATGTGTAAACGAAATTGAGGGGTCTATAAAAATAGACACACCCCTAATTTTAGCGGTACAATTCGAGTGAAATTGTTGACCCTTCCAGAACCTAAAAAAATGTTGATTATCCTCCCTCCTAATATGGGTCTCCTGTGCAAAAATAATATTAGCGTTCAATCTATGGAATACTTTAAATATTTTTTTACGTTTAATCGGATGATTTAAACCATTAGTATTCCACGAGATAAAGGTAATAGATTTATCCATCATACCAATATTAATTGTGTGTATCATAAAAGGTTAAAAAGACACATAACCCACAATTTAGGAAGAAGGAAAATTGATTCAGGAGCAACCGGAGATCATGACACCTCAACAATATTAATAATTTAAAGTCGGCCCATAAACTAAAAGCAAAAAAATAAAAAGCAAAAGCGTGAAAAAAGATCCCTACCCCCTCCCCCCACCCTTTGAAAGAAAGCCAAGCGGCAGGCGCATAAACTAATACTAATATTACCCCCATTTCAAGATGGCAGCTCCATAAGAAGATTTAAAAAAAAACTATATAACACCCAGATTAAGATATAGGGTTGCAAAAAAAAAAATAATATATATATATCAGTCAGGTTAAAAAAAAACTAAAATAGTAAAACAAAAAATCATTAATAAAAAAAATGAACATTAAAATTTAAAAGTGTAATATACCTTTAAAAGAAAAATTCCATATTCAAATACAAGAAAGATGACGTTTCAAAAGCAAAGACTTATGGGAAGAAGAAACGACATTTTGAAAAAGCCATATTACAAAATATGAATATAAGTTCAGCAATCTAATAAAAAAAAGATTTAATAGACACTACAGCATATATAAAAAAAGACTAAAAAAATTCAAAACATTTGTTCCATTTCTAAATACAGGCAAACAAATAAACGCTTATAAAATTAATATATATTAAATTAATATTTAAATTAATTAAATTAATATATTATAAACCTGTTGCTTCTGTTCTTACAAATAATTATAGATCCTCTTTTTTTCAATTATCTCGTGGTACAAGACAAGGTTGTCCTTTAAGTCCTTTATTATTTAATATTGCATTAGAACCTTTAGCCATTGCTATTCGTGAATCTCCTAATATCTTTGGTATCATCCGTAATGAGAAGTTATACAAATTATCACTTTATGGTGATGATTTGCTGTTATATATTTCTGATCCTAATAGGTCTATTCCCGCTATTTTATCCTTGTTGGCTCAATTTGGTAGTTTTTCTGGTTATAAATTAAACTTAGATAAGAGTGAATTATTCCCCTTAAACGCGCAAACCTTATTGAATGACAGGATGCCATTTAAAGTTGTTACTGATAACTTTATCTATTTAGGTATAAAAGTCACCAAGAAATATAAAGATTTATTTGGACTGAATTTTTTACCTATGCTTCAACAACTTACTACAAGATGGTCTCCCTTATTTTTATCATTAGTTGGTCGGATTAATGCTATTAAAATGATGATTTTACCGAAATTTTTATATTTATTTCAAGCCTTACCAACTTTTATTCCTAAATCTTTTTTTGACAACATTGATTCAAAAATTTCCTCATTTGTGTGGCAAAATAAAAACCCCAGGTTAAGTAAAAGGCAATTACAAAAATCTAAAAAAGATGGTGGTCTAGCTTTACCTAACTTTAGATTTTATTATTGGGCGAATAATATTCGTAACCTAATGTATTGGAAACTAGATTTGGACTCACCATTGTGTCCACAGTGGGTAAATTTGGAATTTAGTGAGGTAAAGGGATATTCTATATTTTCCGTTCTTGGTTCTTTTCTTCCTGTTGATTTAGTTAAATTCAATAAACAGATATCTAACCCTGTTGTCAAACGTACACTATGAATTTGGTTTCAATTTCGTAAATTTTTTAATCTGAAAAACTTTGTTCTTGACAGCCCTATTTTATTTAATTTTTTTTCAAACCTTCATTGACAGATCAAGCTTTTAGCATATGGAAAAGGAAAGGTATAAAATGTTTTCGTGATCTTTTTTTTGAAGGTACTTTGATGTCTTTTGATCAACTTTCTAACAAATTTAAATTACCTAAATCTAATTTTTTTAGATACTTACAAATTAGAAATTTCTTACACAAAATTCTTCCAACTTTTCCCAATTCAACTCCATTGGATTTTTCAGATTTGATTTTTACCTTTAATCCCTGCCAGAAGGGATTAGTAGCTTTTATTTATAACATGATTATGAAGATACAACCAGAAATATCAGATAGAATTAAACAAGAATGGGAAAAAGAACTTCGATATAATATATCAACAGATAAATGGGAAAAAATTTTGCAAATGGTTAATTCCTCTTCTATTTGTGCTAAACATACTGTAATACAATTTAAAATTGTACATAGAGCTTATATGTCTAAAGATAAGCTTGCTCGATTCTACTCGCATATCAATCCTCAATGTGACAGATGTCACTTAGAAGTGGCTTCATTGACCCACATGTTTTGGTCATGTCCCACTTTACATAACTATTGGAAGGACATTTTTGATGTCATTTCCTCAGTATGGAATATCGATTTACAACCTCATTTTATTACTGCAATTTTCGGTATCCCAAATGAAGATGGTAATCAGTTTTCCCCTTCAATCAGACGAATGATTGCTTTTGTAACATTAATTGCCAGAAGGTCTATATTACAAAACTGGAAAGAAGTAAATCCTCCTACCACATCTCAGTGGCTCTCTCAAACTATTTCCTATCTGAGTTTGGAAAAAATTAGAAGCACTATTTTTGACTCATCAATTAAAATTGAAGAAACCTGGGGACCGTTCATTCGACATTTTCATATGAATTAATTTGGCCTTTTTCAGATCCTTTTCTCTACTTATTCTTGTTCAGGTATGGAGTTCCGGAGTTTTTTCTTGACACTATCACATACTTATAAACTGTTATTATTGCCCATGTTAGTTTAGTTTAGTATTTTTTTCAATATATATTTTCTTCTATATATTTTCAATTTTTTTTCTTTTTTGATGATTATTTTTGTTTTTTTTTCTCATATATATTTATATAGACTTGATTGATTAATGTACCTTTTGTTGATTGATGTTTAATAGGATATTATTATCCTATTACTAATGTAATTTCAAGTTTATTGAATTTGTAATGTATTCATTATCATACTATGTTTTTATATATATATATATATGAAATTTAATAAAAAGATTGAAAAGAAAAGAAAAGAAAAACTCTGAACTTATGCCACTTCTGAAAAATAAAGGAAGCAGGTTGCTGTTTTTTGCTGTGTGCGTTCAATGTCATCTCCTTGTGTTATTGAGAAACCACCACAAACTGAGCTTTGTCGTCTTCTGGCTTTCCAGAAACCCATCCCACCCATTGGGCGGGCAGCACGTCACCGTTAGCTTGAACTTCTTCAAAAGTGCAATCAAACCCCTTCTCCACATCTTGGCCGGCCACAACTTCCTCCAGGGAACGGATGCTTCATTTTCCGCACACATTGCAGAATTTACGAGTCAGGTTTGGTAACTTGTGTATTGCTATGCTGCTGCAACTGCCCTCACCCTGACCTTCTGGTCCCTGAGAACAAACAAATTCTGAGTCTAATCTTGGGCAAATTGTTTCTTTATGCGCTGTAAACCACATTTCACTGATGTAATGTTTGAGAACTTCAACCTGTCACAGAATGTTCATCTGAAGGAAAATAAGTGCACGAGTTTGGAACAGGATGGAGCTCCCTCCACACTGTCCACACACACTGCATTGGTCAGACACAGAGTTAAGCTGTCACCACACACTTTCAATCAGTCGCTGTAGGGATCAGATGGAGAGTGAAGCTCCTTCGAAACTGTCCATTAAACACCCCAGCAGTCAAAAACAGCACGATATTTTCCCAATGTCCGAAATCTCTCTCTGTGCAGACACAGAGTGAAGCTCCAACCACACTATCCATCACACACTATAGGGGTCAGGCACAAAACGAAGTTGCCTCCCTAGTGCCCCAATCTCTCTCTCTCTCTCTCTCTCTTTCTCTCTCTCTCTCTCTCACACACACACACACACACAAACACACGCGCGCGCACACACACGCGAACGCAAGCACGCACGCACGCGCGCGCGCGCGCTAAATGTGCTGTTGTCTACACCGTGCGATCACATTTTTCCGGAGTCAAGACACGCATTACACCGTCCCATACAACACTCCCAGAACCAGACTATGAAGTCTCCCACGCTGTCGCCACACCCCACCCCCACAACTAGACACAGTGTGAAACTTCCTCCACACCTTAGCAATGCTCTCTCCCAGGGTCAGGCGCCAAGTGAAGCTCCCTCTACTACGTCATATCTATCACTCCTAGGGGCAGACACAAAGTGAACACCCCTCACCACCATCCCATCACACACTCCGGAGGTCACAGAGATTGAAGCACCCTCTTCACCGTCCCATCACTCACTCCCGAGGTCAGACACAGAGTGATGCTCCCTCCACACTGTCCCGTCACACACTCCCGGGGGGGGGGGGGGGGGGGGGGGGGGGGCTGCTTCTCGCCTTCTGGCTGCATTTTAGTCCCACCCTGTTTATATATGGTCATCCAGTAAGGAAGGGGGCATGGAGGGATGAGGATGTCCTAGTCAACTTGCTCCTGGGGCTGGCGAAATCCGCCATCCGTGGGTCTTGGAAACGGGTGGCGGGAGGATCTCCCCGGGCAGACTGCCTGGCAATGTTTAGGGGGTATGTTCGTGCCCGGGTAACTATTGAAAAGGAACACGCGCAGTCCACAGCGGCCTTGGAAGAGTTTCGAGACCGTTGGGCTCCGCGGGGTGTAAATGCCATCGTGGATAGGGATGGCAACATTCTGGTGTAATGTCTATTGTCTATTTGTAGTTCAGTAATTGTGTTTGCCACTGTTTTGTATATATTGTATAGCACCGAAATTTGTAATAAAGGATTTTGTAATAAAAAAAAAGGGGTCAGACACAGAGTGAAGCTCCCTCCACACCGTCCCATCACACACTCCCGGGGTCAGACACAGAGTGAAGGCCCCTTTACACTATCCCATCACACACTCCCGGGATCAGACACAGTGAAGCTTCCTCCACTCCATCCCATCACACACTCCCGGAGACAAAGACTGCACCGTTGCATCACACATTCTCTGGGCAGGACACAGAGTGATCATCGCTCCATCCCTTCCCATCACACACTCCTGGGGCAAGTAATATACACAGATATTCATATTCTGTGTTGCTTCTAATAGATAAAGAAGTATTTGTTTTTCTCTGTTGAGTGAAGTCATTTTTTTTTGCTTTCATATCATAACCCAACTTCCTCAAAATGGGGTTTTCAGCTGATTTCTCCCTGTCACTGCTTGAGTCCTAGTGGGGACTACAGCCATCCCACCATCCCATCCTTTGGGATTGCAGGTTTGTTACCATTGGCTTGGCCTCCGTCAACTGCACCCCGACCCCCTTGCCTGCATCCTCGCTGGCCGCCACTTGCGCCGGGTCTCCAGGGGCTTCCTGTCCACCTCGTTGCACCAGGCTTTCCCCGAGCAAGGGCCAGAGTTGGGGAATGACACTCCTGACCCCTTCACCTCCTCCAAGACCAGGCGCTGAAGGTTACGCTGGTGATCGACATCCCTTGATGACATAAGAGGGTGAGCTGCTTCTTTTCATCAGGGTCCTCGAGTGGGGAGTGGTGCACAGAACACCAAGAACATAGAAAAAGGACCAGTATGGTGAGGATGAGGCCACTTGAAACACTGTGATTGTGTTGAACAGTCTGTCCAATTAAATTAATCATTTTTGTCTGGACATGGTCCATATACTTCCCTGAATCTGTCTAATTATCATAGACCATTATGGTATCTCTTGCCACCACAGTCTATTCCAGGCTATTATCGGTCTCTGTTTTGAAACTTAGTTAATATATTACTAATGCAGCTTCCTCTGTGTTGGTGGGACATAACCTAAATTGTCAGTCCATTCCATCAGCCAAAGGACAGCGATTTTGATTTCTGTCTCCATTCCCATTCCGACATGCCAGTCCATAGTTTCTTATTTTGCCAACCCCGAGGCCACCCTCACGGTGGAGGAGCAACATCTCATACTCTGTCTCGGTAGCCTCCAACCTGATGGCACGAACATCAATTTTTCCTTCTGTTTTTGTAGTTTATTTTTTATTCAAGTTCACCATCAAACAAACATTTCCAAAAGATGTATTTCAGATATTGTATATTTATGTCATATAGTCATATAATCTCCACATAATATGTATCTGCGGTACACACTTATAGAAAGGAATGGAAAGAAAGAACAAGCGAAAGGTGAAAACTAGTTGCAAGTAGGGAGTGATCTGTTCTTTAAAGCATATTCATTGATTGGTGAGGATAAAATCAGACCTATGAGGTGTTATGTAGTTAAACCATTTTCCCAGTATGAATCAAACTGTTGCAATTTACGATTAACCGATGCTGTTACGTTCTCCATTTTGTAAATGTCCGTTGTAATTTACATCCATGAGTTTAAGGTTGTAAGGGTATTTCACGTTTAAAAATGTCTTGTGTATCTCACTCCAATAGTTTTTGATAACAGGGCATTCCTAGAAACTATGACAATGGTTTGAATTTTGATTTCCACAATTTCTCCAGCAAACAGGGAAGTTACGATCATAATGGCATTTCTGACATGGTGTAATAAAATATCTTATTAAGTTTTTTCCATCGGAACTCCATCCATTTCTGTGAACTGGTACACTTCCATCGATACCTCCATATTATTGTCCATTCTTCCTGAGATATAGTTATCCTCCATCGTTCTACCATTTTGTTTTAATGTATGAAGTCGAATGTGCTTTAAGATCTGACAAACCTTTACACGCGCTTGAAATGTTAGTACTACCGTTATGAATTACATGCTTTTCAGAATAGCTCTATCAAACATTTTCTTGCCTTGGTTGCATTTTAACCGTCCTATTAGCATATTCTTGCATCTGTAATACTGATAAAAGTCTTGTTTTTCTATTAACTGTTTCCCTTTAGGCATTTCAAAACTGAACAGTGTTCATTATGTTGTAAAGAACTATTTTTCCTTTAGTTGTTCAGTCCTTAAATCGAGCATCCAATTTATTCGGCGTAAAATCCGAGCCATATGCACACCATTTAAGAATTGAAATATCTCCCCCTAGTTTATATTCCTTTATAATAGTTTTCCATATTGTCAGAGTTCATTTTACCCATGGGTTATCAACAGTATTTATGTACCTTCGTAGGTTGTTGTTGGCTAAGATTGCCTGTATGGGGATGGAAAGAATCACTTCCTCAATGTTTTCTCCATTGAGCTCTCAACTGTGCTGCAAAATAATAATCACAATAATAATTGATTTTGATTAATCTCTATTGGTAGGGTCTGAAAGAGATCTGATAGTCTGGCAGTATATCCATAAAGTACTAAGATATAAAATCCACATTATAGTAAGCATTTCTCGAGACAGGTATAGCACCGTCTGTTTGTGCTTCTGTTTAGCTTATCAACACTTTTAAAACTAGTCAAATATTATGGCTCTTCTGGGGGGGTGGGGTGTGAGGGCTGTCTTCAGAAAACTCACAGTCTCTTCCTGATACACTTCTCTCGCCCTCCTCCCGCCCCCTGCTTTCTCGGCTCTCTCATTATTTTGCAAGCAGAGTGGGATAACTGCTCAGCTGGGCATTCCCTCATCTTGATCACGCTGACTGGCAAACCTCTGGCCTTCACGTCTGTTGTCGCCTCTTACACTGTCTGATACAGATCGATCCCACCTTCATAAAACACTCGCAGTTTAGCAGGGTACGGTGTTTGGAATCTAATCTTTCCTTGAACTTCAGAGTATTCTTTAAGTTTCTGCAGGACCGCCCGGGGGGGGGGGGGGGGGGGAGGGGGGTAATCTTGATCTGGTCCTCCATCCCCTATCCCACTTTTTTATTCTGGCACCCTCCCCTTTCCTTATCAATCCTGAAGAAGGGTCCTGGCCCTAAATGTTGGCTGTTTATTCATTTCCTTTGATGCTGCCTGACCTGCAGAATTGGTCAAGCAGTCCGAGGGTCAGACACAGAGTGAAGTCTGCTCTGTGCCATCCTGTCACAGCTTCCCTGGATCAGACTCGGAATGAAGATCTATCTACACCGTGCCTTCATGCATTTCTGGGGATGTCTGCTATCTCCTTGCACCATTGATTAAACTTCCTCATATTGAGTGACTTCTAATTTTAAGCAGAGTGTGCGTTTCTTCTGTGGGGGACTAACTGCTTGCTTAATATAAGTCATGTCACAGCCACCAAACTGGACTTCCCCCAGAAGGTTCGCTGCATGTCTCACCCTGGAGCGTCAGACAGTCTGAACTTGAGCCGCTGCGCAGGTCTTTGCTCAAGATTCATTCCTTCTGGTCGCAAGAGTTTTGGATCTGAATACCACTGCTCAGGAAGCTGAACTGAGGTGGAGAGCCCGGGGAAGGTGAGTTACACTTTTGATGGAGAGCAGGTTCCAGGGTGGACGTGCATGGGAAAGACAGGGTCTGATCGGAGGCAGTCAGTGCTGCTTTCTGTCTGGACATCCTGACACACTGAGGATGTGCAGGATTGGACTAGAGGCCATGCATTTCAGATGATGGCAGAATACGCAATAGAGATGTGTGTTGGAAGCTTTTGCACAGAGGACTCTGGTTGGCTGATACAGTTTCCATGGCTAGTGGGGGAAGCACACATTGTTTAAGATGCTGTTGACTGACACATGAGCATAAGACTGTAAGATATAGGAGCAGAATTAGGCCATTGATTCTGCTCTGCCATTTCATCTTAGCTGACTCAATTTCCCTCTCAGCCCCAGTCCTGTGCTGTCTCCTCTTCCCCTTCATGCTCTGACCAATCAAGAATCAGGCAACCTCTGCTTTAAATATACATAAAGACGACCCCCCCCCACAGTAACCTGTGACAAATAATTCACAGATTCACCACTCACTGGCTAAAGAAATTCCTCATTATCTGAAAGGATGCCCCTCTATTCAGAGGCTGTGCCCTCTGTTCTTAGACTCTCCGACCATACGAAATATTCTCTCCACATTCACTCCAGCACGCATTCGATGTTTCATTGTGTTACTCTGGATTTCTTCTGTCTGCAAAATCTCTTGTGCTCATCACTGTAGAATATCTGCACCTAATGTCCGAAACTGGCGCTACTGCAGACTGGGTATCAGTATCAGGTTTCATATCACAGGCATAAAATTTGTTTTTTGCAGTGGCTCTGAGGCCTCTGTTGGTCAGGGTCAACCATGGATGCTGCGTTCTTCCTGTCTAGATACACATGCCAGGGCAGTACAATAGGGAGAGCACGCTATTGCCCATGTAGCAGGCTTCCCTTCTCCGCGAATCCAAAGGACCGGCAGAGACCGATACAGTTTGGCACCAGCAGTGTCGCAGGAGTTGCCAATCAGTGTTGATCATTAACAAGTAATATAAATTACAATGAGAAATATAAATTTAAATGAAGAAGGTAGTGGAATGAGTATTGAAGTAGTGTTCATGGTTCGTTCAGAAATCTGATGGCAGAGGGGAAGAAGCTCTCCGTATAAACTTGGAGCCTTTGTCTTCAGGCTCCTGTATCTACTCCTTGATGATAGCAAAAAGAGGGCACGTCCTGGTTGATGATGGTCTCTAATGAAGGATGCCTCCTACACCCCTACCTCCACCTTTCTATTTGATGGCAACGCCCCCCCTTCCTTCTCCGTACGGAAGAAGTTTCTCAGCACCAAACGTCGAGTGTCTATTGACTTCCATAAACGCTCCCTGTCCTGCTGAGTCCCTCCAGTATTTTTTGTGTGTTGCGTTGGAATGGTTGCAGTTGAAATGGCCATCCTGTTCGACACCAACATCACCTGACAATGTCTCCACCTGGTGTCCGAAACTGGTTCTGCAACAGCGAATGTTTAAACTGCGGGCATCGTCCGATCCCTGAGACCTGGATAAGTGAAACCACCATCCCACGTTGACGAAAAGAGAGAACTAGAAAACTATTAATGAGGTTTCCAGAGTGTAGTTAAGCTCAGTTGTAAGGTTTCTCACTGGGTATAATCATAACGCCAAATGGTCAGACACAGGGCTAACGCAAGTGATTCTGCAGTTGTTGGAAATCCAAGTTAACACCGAAAATTATGCCGGAACTCAGCAGGTCGGACCGCATTATGTAAACTGACAAATCGTCAACGTTTCAGGCCGAGACCCATCTCGAGGACGCAGAGTGCAGCTTTCACTTCATCGTCCCGTTACACAATCCCAGGGATCAGACACAGAGAGAAGCTTCGTTCAGGTGGCCACATCGGGTCAGATACAGTGAAGATCCCTCCACGCTGTCCCATCATACACACCCAGGGTGAGGCACAAGGAGAAACTCCTTCTGCACTGTTCCATCAGACATTCTTCGAGTCAGACACAGAGTGAAGCTCCCTCTATACCGTCCCATCACACACTCCCAGGGTCAGAAACAGAGAGAAGCTCCCTCCACACCGTCCCATCACACACTCCCGGGGTCAGAGACAGAGTGAAGCTCCCTCCACACAGTCCCATCACACACTCCCAGGGTCAGAAACAGAGAGAAGCTCCCTCCACACCGTCCTATCACACACTCCAGGGGTCAGACACAGAGTGAAGCTCCCTGCACACAGTCCCATCACACACTCCCAGCGGTCATACACAGATTCAATCTCCATCCAGACTGTCCAATCACACACTCCTGAAGTCAGGTACAGAGTGAATATCCCTGCACACTGCCCTATGTCTTTCTCCTGGGGTTGAGCACAACGTGTATCTCCGTCTAACACCATCTTATCACACATACATTGGGTCAGACACAGAATGAAGTTCCCTCCATACTGTCCCATCAGACATGGCCTGGGTCAGACACAGAGTTGCTATGACATTCCGTGAGGACTGGGGATAAGGGAAACATTGGGATACAAGGAGAAGATCTGCATGAGATACACAGACCCACTCTCAGAGACAGATAGACGCGCGCACGCGCGCACACACACACTCACACACACACACACACTCACACACACACACACACACACATACACACACACACACACACACACACACACACACACACACACACACACACACACACACACACACACACACACACACACAGTGCCAGATAAACACATACACACACATTCACAAACACACATAAACACACACTGAGATTTGGTAGAAAAGTGTTCGTGATGGCCATCCCATCTGGGGGGAATCCTTTCCTGAAGCAGGTGTAACCCATCCCTTCCTCTGTTGAACAGCCTTCATCCAGGAGGCGAGTCTCACTCTGGCAGAAATGTCGATGTTGTAGCGCCTCAGCTCAGCAGTGATCAAGGTGAGACCACCGGTGAGGTCTGCCAGAGATGCCATATGAGTCCACGAGAATCCTTACATTTCGTGTTTCCAGTTTTAGGTTGTATCGTTTCTTATTTCGACCGCAGTAGTGGAATAACCCGATAGGCGCTGTAACCTATCCAGCTGAGAGATCGAATGGGCAATTTTTAGGCCACCTTTTCTAGACCCTTCCTCTATTAGGGTGAGCAGTGCGGTCCCTAAATAGGGTTGCTCAGTCGCACAGGGGTCTGCGGAAAACAGCTGCCGCACAGTCCCAGCTGCTACAAACCAAATACCTTGTGCCGCTGCCGTGCAGGGTCCTGACTAGTAGCTCCCAGTCCATTCGCACCTGCTCCCATTGCCAGACGCCCCATCGCCGTCAGACCTCAACCATATGTAAGTTCCATGTATTGCTCACCGTGGTCAGAGGTGGATACCTGCGCAAGGATGATGTTCAAGTGCCACAGAGGGTGCGCCATCCCTAGTAGCACTATCTGCACCATGAGCAGGTAAATGCCGGTGGCAACAGTGATACCAGGACAACCGGTCCCACATCTTGGCTGCAGGAGGCTGCCGGATCCTTGATCTGTTAAGGCCCGCCTATTGCGCGCCGCCACGCACTGCTTTCCTGTCAGAGTGTGCTCTCTTAGCCTTGTCTCAACTGACTTACCACAAGGCAGTGGGGCTTCAGGGACAGTGGTTGACGGGCACCAGGGCGTATCCACACAGTGGTGGGTCTGAAGGCTACGCCTCTGGGGCTCACTGATGCTCCGAGATCCCCTGTAGTTTAGCCTGGGACCGTAAGATACCCAGGTTCCGCATGTGGCCCCGGGAAGGCACTGCAGGAGTCTTGGTGGTGGAGAGGCTCTGTACTGGTAGGAGGAGCCTTACACACTCGGCTCCTCTTTTCACCCTCTGTTGAGAAGGCTAGCCAGCGGAAACAGCTGTAAGCAGAGAGCACCGTGCGGTATACAGCATTCAACAAGCACTAAGTACAAGCACTACCACACTACTGCACTGACGCTTCCCGCATACCCTGTCATCAAATACTCTCATCCCACCGCTTCTCCACACATCCACACAGAGCATATGGTAGGCAATGTTGGTAATATTGGATTTGATATACGATGCACAGACAGATTGCTGATTCAGGAACGTAGCCCGTGGCAGGGGTGTCTGAACCCAGCGGACAAGGGTGAGGAGTGAAAGGTGTAGAGGGAACCTGAGGAAGAATTTTTCCTCCAGTGGGTCGGGGGGTGTCTTGTTTGGGATCTGGAACTCCCTGTCACAGCGGGTGGTTGGGGCATAGTCTCTCAGAGTGTAGAACCAGAAACCAGGCAACCACTTGAATGGCCGAGATAGAGAAGAGGGTGAACCCAGTGGAGGTGCGGTGGGGGGTGATTGGGGGCTTGGGGCGACAGAGTGGCGTTCTCAGAAAAAGTTGGTGAGGAGAGAGTGCTGGACTCTGGCAGGGGTCGTGCGGAGGGAGCGCAGAACTGCTGGGAAGGCAAGGGAGTGCCGCGATATAGGAGTGGCCGTGAGGGAGAGCAGCAGTTGTGGGAGGGGCAATATGGCAGCGATGGGTGGTGCCTGGAGGGAGCACCACACTGCCGAAGGTACCGACTGTTTTTTCATTTGACTTCTTTATGTCCCATCTCGATATTTCTGTCCTCGCTCCTCCACTCTGAGTTCCTCACAATCCTACCTCTCACCGCTGAACACTTACCCTCTCTCCATCTGCCCACCCTCCTGTCAGCATTCGCTCCCCCGCTCACTTCTTCAATCTCTCCACCAGCCATGTCGCTCTCCAACGGTCACAACAATTTGGGCAAACTCGCCGCCACTGGGAGCCACGACATCAGCAACTGCAGTTCCGAGGGGACGGAATGGTCAGAGCCAGCTGCCGCGCTCAAGATTGTCTTCGCCCTCATCGTCCTGCTGGGTGCCCCCGGCAACGGCGCCGTCATCTGGGTGACAGGTTTCAACATGGAGCGGAACGTGTACACGGTGTGTTTCCTCAACCTGGCGGTGGCCGACCTATCCTACTGCCTCATCTTCCCCAGCCTGCTGGCCTGCAGCTGCCTGCCCGGTTTCCCTTCCAGTGACATATTCTGGAGATTGCTCCGATGGATCTTCAGATTCCACATGTCCGTCATTGCTGTGTTGTTGACCCTGATCAGTATCGTGCGGTGCCTGTCCATCACTCGGCCCGTCTGGTTTCAGTACCACAAGGGCCTGGTTTGGGTGCGTGCGGCCTGCTTCGGGGCCTGGGCCCTGGCCTCCCTCCTTTGTTTGCCTGAATTCTTGCATTTCTCCACTGATTCGTATTCGGGGGCAAAGATCTGGGTTGCGTTTGAAGTAACTGGGAGCATCCTGTCCTTCGGCCCTCCCCTCCTGATCATGGCCATGTGCTACATTTTGGTTGCCCGGACGGTGAAGGGGAAAATGTTCCACAAATCCAGGTACCTCGTTCAACTCATCGTTACAATGGTCTCCGTTTTCATTGTCAGCTGGTTCCCCATCACTGTTTGCGACATTCTGTGGAAATTATCAGTATGCATTTCCATGCAGTCTTTGTACCTCACTTTCTCCCTGGCCTCCTTGAACAGCACAGTCAACCCTGTCATTTACGTCTTCTCCGGCCGTGACTTCCGCCAGGTCTTCAGGCGTTCCCTGGCCGCCACTCTCCGTCTGGCCTTCGCCGAGGAGAAGATGGAATTGGAGACTGATCCTCCCATCCCCACCGTTTGTGCGGTTTCTCCCCCCTCACAAGGGCACTTTAATGACTGTGATGTTGGACCATCAGAAGCAGGGGGAGGTGGGGGGTGTTCCTAATGGATGTCTCTGTACATAGTTAGTCCAACTTCCCCTTAGGCCTAATGTTCCTGGAAATACCCTCTTTTCAGCTTTTAGATGTGCATTACCTCATTTTCCTGCATACTTTTCAAACTTTTCTCAGGTCTCTACTCTGCCTTAGTCAGAGAAAACAGCCTAAAATTTCCCAAACTCTCCTTATACCTCATGCCCTCTAATCCGGGCAGCATCCTGGTGAACCCCTTCTGCACCCTCCCCAAAGCCCCCACACTCTTCCTGTAACAGGATGACGAGAGATGCTGAATGCCCCCTTTCATCTCCAATCGAGGCAGCATCCTGGTGAACCCGTTCTGCACCCACTACAGAGCCCCCACAAATCACTTGTAAGGTGGGGTAACCGGAAACAAGTGTTAAGCAGAAATCATGATGTTCATCAGACAGGATTGTAGGGGGGAAATGCTGATGGAATTAATTCAGTAGTTCAAATGTTGAGTTTAGTATTAGTGATTACACACAGTCCACAACCTGAAATCCTGACTCTTCTTAAGATGTCCACAGAAAACAGACAAAATACCGAAAGAACCAATGACAGAAAATGATAGAAAACCAAAGCCCCTCCTCCTCCCACTCACAAGCAGTAGCAAAAGCATTGAACCTCCCCCCTCCCTCTCCCCCCGACCTGCTCCATCAAGAGTATCAATCATGTCCCTCACTCACCACCCAAGCAAGAGCAAAGCTCCTCGACACCATGAACGAGAGTCCAAAGCACAGACGACTGCCCATCCCAACACTCCCACATCTGAGACGGGCTCCCTCTCCCAGTAACGAGGGAGCTAAAGGCACCGCTCCTGCCATAGCACGAGGGAAGTCCAGCGGCTCGCTGCAATCTGCAGCGTACCCCACTGTCTCGATGCCACAGACCCCCGCGGTGCTCCAGTGAGTGTTACCGGGTGTGGGCTGACTGGTTGACTGAAGATAGAAAAGTTTACGGGATGCAGATACATTTCACGGGATTAAAGCGGAGAAGATAGACATCCCAATAAAAACCCTGCCTCACATTTTCAATGAAATTAACTTTTACATTAAATACATGCCATCTCCTATTGGAAATTTCGACCCTAGGGCAAAGATACCGGCTAATCCGTGCCTCTCAGAATCTTATAAACTTCTGCCAGGTCTCCCCTCAGCACCTGCTCCAGAAAAAACCAACTCAAGTTTGTCCAACCTCTCCTTTTAGCCCACGCCTTCATCCTTCCTTTAATGGGAGCGAGTAGAACTGAATGCAATACTCCCGAGTGGTCTCTGTAAAACTTTATACAACTGCATCATGTCATTTATATTCAATGCCCCGTCCAAAGCAGGCGAGCAGGCCGTATGTCTTCATCACCACCATATCTGGGGGCGGCACGGTCGGGTAGTGGTTAGCACGATGCTTTACTGTACGTCTTCATCAGTCCACTGTACAGGCCACTTAGAATCAATTTCCGCCGTCGCCCCCTGTAAGGAGCTTGTATCCACGTGACAGCGTGGATTTCCTCCAGGTGCTCCGGTTTCCTCCCACAATCCAAAGATGTACCAGTTGGAAGGTTAATTGGATTCTGGAAGATGTCCTGTGATTAGGGCGCATGCGGATCGATCATGCGGTGAATTGATTCGACCGCCTACGCGCGGGCTTTCGAGTCCATATGCTTTCGTTTCGGTGGGGCAGGTTCGGATCTTCTGCACAGTGAGTTGCTCAGCATGTAGTGTTACTAACATGACTCAATAAAAATGCTGAATGATACTACTCCGCTGTCATTCTTGCTCCGCCGGTACATAACAAACCAACTCTGAATCCAAACTACCAAGCCACTGTATCTTGTATATTCAATGCGACGTAGAAGGAATTACATCGAACGTAGAAGAGTACAGCACAGGAACAGGGTATTCGGCCCTCAATGTTCTGCCGAGCAAGCTAAATAGCAAATCAAATATGACCAGGAACTTAACCTCCTACCTTTGCAATATCTATATTCTACCATCTTTTTAATGTCCACGTGCCCATCTGAACGCCTTTTGAAAACCTCTCATGTATTTGCCTCTACCAACATACCGGGCATTGGATTCCAGGCATCCATTACTCTCTGAATAAAGAATTACATCCCCCTGAGCATAAAGCCTCTCACCTACAGTGCATTCCCTTTGGTATTAGACATCTCCACCCTGGGTTACTCTCTGTCCCCTCTACCTATGCCTTTCAGAATCTTACAGACCTTCATCAAATCTCCCCCAGCCTCCGCCGTTCCACTGAAAACAACAGACTATAATGTTGTGGAATTAATATGGTAAATAAAAAAGCATAAAACTCTTTCTACTCCATCCCTTGCATACAGCCAGGATGAGCCACAAAAGGGAACGGCCCTCTGCACCATCTCATCTCACGAACCGATCAAGTTGCCAATCAGACACCGAGATTAACTTTCCGCGTTACCTCTCAGAAATAAGAGGAGTGCGGTCAGAGGCCACTTCGTTAGGCAGCTCCTGTAATCTATGAGTGTATGTAGCTACTTCCTATATCGATGCCGAGCTTCTCAATCAACTTTACCTCCAACTTCCACCCCGTCCTCAAATTTACCTGGTCGATTTTCGACACATCCCGCCCCTTTCTTGATTTCGTTGTCTCTATCAATGGAGACCATTTATCCACTGATGTCTATTGTAATCCTACTGACTGACACAGCTATCTGGACTATACCTCTTCCCACCCTGTTACTTTTAAAAATGTTTTCTCGTTCTCCTAATTCCTCTGTCACCTCCGCATCTGCTCTCAGGATGAGGCTTTTCATCCAGAACGAAGGAGATGTCCTCATTCTTCAAAGAAACGGGCTTCCCTTCCTCCTCCATCAACGACACCCCCATCACTTTTCACTTTTCTTTTCCTTTTCAATATTTATAATTAATTTTCACATAGAAGAATACACAGTATGTGAACATATATATTATGGATGAAGACTCAAATCTGGCAAGAGTGATAAAAAAGCCATCAAAGAATACTCGATTGTCTATATTCGGGTATACAGATTAGCGAAAGCCACTAATTTTATTATCTAATTTTCCTGACACTATGACAAAACGCCCATTAATATCAGACACTACTTTATGTTGGACAAAGGAAAGAGTATTATCTATAAAAATTGAAGCTCCTGGATTTAGCTCAAAAAGAGAAATGAAAATGCAGTTATTTCCTTCTGCTAAAAAGGCGTGGATTGACACATTTACGTATATGAGTTTCTTGAAAATATAATTGAATAAAGGACCAACATCCGGGACCAGCTAGTCCTCGGAAACCTCTCCCGACCCATTGATGATGCAAAGATCATCGCCAGAAGCTCAGCAATAACCTCCCTCGCATCGTACAGTAGCCTACGGTACATCTTATCTGGTCCCGTGATGCTTTCCAAAAGTCCCAGAACGTCCTCTTATTTAAAATCTATATTCTCAGGCTTTTCAGTCTGCTGAAAGTCATCACTGCCACCAGCAAGATCCTTTTCCATAGTGAATACTGAAGTAAAGTATTGATTAAGTACCAATGTTACTCCTCCAGTTCCATACACACTCCCCCACTGTCACAATTTATAGGTCCTATTCTTTCACGTCTTATCCTCTTGCTCTTCACATACTTGCAGAATGCCTTGGGGTTTTCCTTAATCATGCCCCATGGCCTTTTCCTGGCCCCTTCTGGCTCTCGTCATTTCCTTCTTATTCCCATTCCTATTAGCCATATAATCTACTAGAGCTCTAAAATTACCTACCTCTCCAAACCTTTTGTAAGCTTTTCTTTTCTTCTTGACTAGATTTATTGCAGTCTTTGTATACCACGGTTCCGGTACCCTACCTTAACTTCCCTTTCTCGTTGGACCGTTCCTATACAGAACTCCATACAAATATCCCCCAAATAGTTAGCACATTTTCCCGTACTTTTCCCTGAGAACATCTGTTTCCACTTTCAGCCTTCAATTTCCTACCTGATAGCCTCATAATTCTCCTTACGTCAATGAAAAGCTTTTAAGGTTGTCTGTTCCTATCTCTCAACAATGCTATTGTAAAGGAGACAGAATTATGATCACCATCTCCAAAATGCTGTCCCACTGAGAGACCAGACTCCTAACCATGTTTATTTCCCAAAACTATATCAAGTACAGCCTGTCCTCTTGTTGGCCTAACAATGTATTGTGTCAAGAAACCTTCCTGAACACACCTAACAGACTCCACCCTATCTAAACCCTTTTCTATAGGGAGATGCCACTTGATATTTGGAAAATTCAACTCTCCCATCTCGACAATTATGTTATTAATACAACTTTCCAGGATGTTTCCCTATCTGCTCTGCGCTATCCCTATTACTATTGGGCGGCCTATAAAAACACCCAGTAAATTTATTGACCCTTTCCTGTTCCTAACCTCCACCCACAATGACTTCGGAGACAATCCCTCCATGGCGTCCATCTTTTCTGCAGCCCTGACACTCTCTCTGAGCAACAGTGCCATGCCCCCACCTCTGTTGCTTGCCCTAACCCCCCGACAGCCTGTCCTTTCTGAAACATCTAAAACCCGGCACTTGAAGTAACCAATCCTTTCCCTGAGCCATCCCAATCTCTGTAATGGCCAACACATCATATCTCCAAGTACTGTTCCACGCTCCAAGCTCATCCGCTTTGTTCAAAACACTCTTTGCACTAAAATAGACACATCGCAAGCCTTCGGTCTGAGCTTGTCTACAAGCTTTCTCTATTTTTGAGCTAACTTCCTTTTCCCCAGTCTCTTCAGTTCGATTCCCACCCACCAGAAATTCTAGTTTAAACTCTCCCCAATAGTTTTAGCAAACCTCCCGGCGGATATTGATCCCCCTGGGATTCCAGAACAACCCATCCTTTTTATACATGTCACACCTGCCCCAAAAGAGGTCTGAATGATCTAGACATCTGAATACCTGACACCTGCTCCAATTCCTCAGCCCTGCATTTATCGTCCACCTCACTGTATTCCCATTCTCATTGTCGCATGGCACAAGCAGTAATCCCGAGATTACTACCTTTGGGGTCCTGCTTCTCAACTTTCTTCCTTTTTTTGTAATTTATGTTTTTACTGAAGTTCATTATCAAACAAATATTTCCATATGTTGTATTTCAGACATTGTACAAATATATCATATAATCATATATGTCCGAAATCTCCACATAGTCTTTATCTGAGGTATACACTTATAGAAAAGAGTGGAAAGAGAAAACAAGCAAAAGGAAAAAAACTATGTAGAAGTAGGGAGTTATCTTTATATTTACAACATATTTATTGATTTGTGAGAATAAAATCAGGCCTATGAGGCATTATGTAATTAAACCATTTTTCCCAGTATGTATCCAATTGATCCAACTTATGATTAACAGATGTTGTTATCTTCTCCATTTTCTAAATGTCCATTGTAATTTCCATCCATGCATTTAAAGTTGGGCTCTCCTGTGATAACCATTTCCTAGCAAGAGTCTTTTTACCAGAATAGCAGTATATTCATTAAATATTTATCTCTTTTCAAACATTCTTGAGTTATATACCTAAAATATATGGTCTTACCCCTAAGGGTATTTCACATTGAAAGATGTCTTGTAGGGCATTGTGTATTCCCCTCCAATAGTCTTTGATAACAGGGCAGTCCCAAATATATGATAATGATTTGCATTTTGATTTCTACAATTTTTCCAGCAAGCAGGGAGGTTACTATCATAATGGAATTTCTGAGAGTGTGCAGGAAAAAAATAGAAGGAATAAAAATTTAGAGGAATTACAAAATAGGCTGAAGGAACTAGAGAAAAACAAATATTGAATCTGGCACAGGATACTTTAGAGGAAACTAAAACAAATGAGAAGTAAATTAATAAGCATACACAAAATGCTGGTGGAACACAGCAGGCCAGGCAGCATCTATAGGGAGAAGCGCTGCCGACGTTTCGGGCCAAGATGCTTCATCAGGACTAGTTAATTAAATTAATAGTTCGGCGATGCAAGAGATCAAGAAAAATTTAATGTTTCTGAAACAGAGACATTATGAAAGTGGATCT
Organism: Hypanus sabinus; assembly: GCF_030144855.1. Classification (NCBI taxonomy): domain Eukaryota; kingdom Metazoa; phylum Chordata; class Chondrichthyes; order Myliobatiformes; family Dasyatidae; genus Hypanus; species Hypanus sabinus. Next base: position 22,751,668 of record NC_082729.1, on the reverse strand, counting down.
ATGTCTATGAAAATCCTAGCGCGGAAACTGAAAGAAAGATAGCTGAAAATACAACTCATAGAATTAAGGATCCAAGAAATGAAAATGATAAAAAAAATATGCTAAGTGAAATTCAGGAAGCTTTTGAAGTGTTTTACAAAACTCTATATTCCATGGTTCTGGGGGAAGCATAAGAGTTACCCACTTTAAGCGAAGAACAAAAAAGAACGTTGACCGCTGACATTACTGAGGCTGAATTAAAAGCTGCAATTAGTGGGCTTAAATTAAGCAAGTCACCATGATCAGATGGGTATATGGCAGAGTGGTACAGAAAATTCAAAAATGAGTTAATTCCTGTTTTACTCCCCACTCTGAACTGGGCTCTAAAAATGGCACAAATACCACGCAGTTGGAAGGAAGCAATGATCTCAGCTATACCGAAAGAAGGAAAGAATAAAATGAAATGCAGGTTATTTAGACCAATATCCGTTCTTAATGAAGATTGCAGATTATTTACCTCCATCATGGCCAAATGATTAGAAGAGTTTCTACCCATACTGATACGTAACGATCAGACAGGTTTTATGCGACAACGCCAAACACAAGACAATATACGAAGGACACTTCACATTATGGATCATATACAAAAAAAATCGAAGCAATAGTGATAAGCGTGGACGCTGAGAAGGAATTTGATTTGGTTATTTGGAATTTTCTTTAGAGAATTTTACATAGATTTGGTTTCCAAAACACAATTATTGTGTCTACTGTCCTACTGCATGGCTTAAAAGTCAATGGATATTTATCAAATACTCTTACCCTTGAAAGGAGCACGAGACAGGGTTATGCGTGGTCACCACTATTCTTCACATTATATCCGGAACCATTAGCTCAATACAACATGAGGATATTACTATTAAAGGGACTGAGCATAGATTGGCTTGTAATGCGGATGACATTTTGATCTATCTAGCAGGGGTCAGCAACCTTTACCACTGAAAGAGCCACTTGGACCCGTTTCCCACAGAAAAGAAAACACTGGGAGCCGCAAAACCCGTTTGACATTTAAAATGAAATAACACTGCATACAACGTTTTTTTTGCCTTTATGCTATGTATAAACAAACTATAATGTGTTGCATTTATGAAATTGATGAACTCCTGCAGAGAAAACGAAATTACATTTCTGCATGCAACAAAAACATTTTGAACTCCGAAAAAAAGACGTTGGGTTGAAAGTTACTTTAAAGTAAAATACTCAATGTCTATTTGAGTCCTTCTTGTATTTATGAAAAACGCCGAACTTAAATTTTCCACCAGCAGCAAACCAAAAATAACATCAGCCAGCTGTCAGCCTGAAAAATAAAAGGACTATTTCACTGAACAATGAAAAAATATGAATACACATAAAATAATAGGCAATTAAAATATTTATCATACTTGGTTAATGGGATTTCTGCTCCTGGACCTCAGCGCACAGCGTCTGCACATCAGGGCTGTATGACGTCACCTTCATCTTTACACAGGATCGCAAGCTGTCATCTGTGAGGCATGCGCGATGTTTGTTTTTAATAAAGTTCATGTTGGAGAACACCTGCTCACTTACATATGTGGATCCAAAGATCGACAGGACTCAAAGCGCATACTTTTTAATGTTTACATAAATGTTTCGAACACAAGTTTGTCCGGTTTTGGAAGGTTTTCAATATCACTCCATTTGTGTTTCTGAGCAAGAACGGGCAACATCTTCAAGGTCTGCTGTCAAGCGTCTAAACTTGGACACCCATATGTCTTTGTCGGCTATGTCGGCCAGTTCCATCTCAAGATCAGGTTGACTCACACCTGCCAATGCAGTCGTATTCAGTAGGGAAGGATCGATGCTTAAGGGAGTGACCGGGAAGGATAATGTGTTTTTTTCCTCTCTGAACTCACAGAAGCGTTTCCCAAACGATGTTTGCATTGCGATGATTGCAGAATGTAAATACTCCGAAATTATCATGTCGTGACCTTGTTTGAACTCTCTCAAATTGGGGAAGTGAGACAAAGTGCCTTTCTGTAAATCTCTGGCAAGCACTGTCAACTTGCGCTCGAATGCCAAAACATCCTCCAACATGTGCAGGGCTGTACGTCCTTACCCCTGAAGAGCTGTGTTCAGCGTGTTCAGGTGCGCTGTCATGTCTACCATGAAGTGTAGCTTTTCCAGCCACTCTGGCTGTTCCAGCTCAGGAAAGGTGAGCCCTTTGCTGCCCAGGAATGTTTTCACTTCTTCCAGACACGCGACAAAGCGTTTCAGCACCTTCCGTCTGGACAGCCAGCGATAAAAACACGTTGTAGCGGTGTCAGTAAACTGCAGTCAAAGATAGCTTTATTCGAACTAAACAGCCTTGCTTTTAAGCCTCTCTCAACCCAGCCCCCATGGACGCAGATGCTGCAAAAGACGCGTACTCACAAACCCCCGTAGGCTATCTCCCTTAGCCGGAATGCTGGCTAATTGTGAGCCGTTTCGGATGTCGCCACACTTAGATTGTACAAGATCACCATAATCTTCAAATTTAGAATTACATTTCAAAAGCTAACAAACTAACATAAAATACATTTTAATTAAATACTGACCAATTATTTCCCAAAGCCACAGGGAGCCGCAGCACAGAGGTGAAAGAGCCACAAATGGCTCGGGAGCCGCAGGTTGCCGACCCCCGATCTAGGGCAACCAACATACTCTACCTAAATTGATGCAATCCTTTGAACAATATGGTCAATTATCAGGATACAAGATCAACATAGATAAAACCCAATTACTTTCATATAACTATCGCCAACCAAGAGAAATTGTTCTTTCTTTCTAAATCTTTTTATTAATATTAATAATATGGACAGAATACAGATGATATATTGATAAAGAAATTACCAACATACACATTCCATTACATATGAAAAAAAAACATACATAATAGTTACAATATAAATGAGTTTACCAAGACATAAGCCATAAGATATATGTATGGACATAGTAAATCTAAATATTTCATAATGTATAATATAAAAAAAACAGAAAAAAGAAAGAAAAAAAAACAAAACAAAAATTATATAATGCAAAACTAACTAATCTAATCTAATAACTATAGCTAATAAGTAATATAAAAGAAAAAAAACAAACAAAAGAGAAGAAAAAAAAAGTGGGCTGTTTATAATATCTCACAAAAATAAGTATTCATCAATGCCGTCACTTCCGGTCCTCTCAAAATACATAAGCTAAAAGCTGGGAAATCAAATGTACTTGGCACAGGGTCATATTACATCATATGAAAATGTTGAATAAATGGTCTCCATAACTTTTCAAATTTAATAGAAGTCTCAAAAGTACCACTTCTAATTTTTTCTAAATTTAAACATAACATAGTTTGAGAGAACCAATTAAATACAGTGGAAGGATCAATTTCTTTCCAATTCAACAATATAGAACTTCTAGCCATCAAAGTTAGAAATGCAATCATTCGACGGGCTGAAGAAGATAAATGCTGTGAATCTAACATTGGTAAACCAAAAATTGCGGTAATAGGATGAGGTTGTAAATCAATATTCAAAACCGCAGATATCATATAAAAAATATCTTTCCAATATTTCTCCAAAAATGAACACGACCAAAACATGTGAGTTAAAGACGCAATTTCAGAATGACATCTATCACAAATAGGACTTATATGAGAGTAAAAATGAGCTAACTTATCCTTGGACATATGGGCCCTATGTACAACCTTAAATTGTATTAGTGAATGTTTGGCACATAACGATGATGTAATAACTAATTGAAGAATTCTATCCCAATTCTCACTAGAAATACTAAAACTAAGCTCTCTTTCCCAATCCTGTTTAGTCTTATAAAGGGGCTCTGAACGTATCTTCATAATTATATTATAAAGTTTTGAAATAAGCCCTTTTTGAAAAGGGTCTAATTCAAATAAACTCTCCAAAGTATCTGAAGGCACAAAATTTGGAAACGTAGAGAGTACAGAACTTAAAAAATGTCTAATCTGTAAATATCTAAAAAAATGAAATCTCGGCAAGTTATATCTGTTGGATAATTGTTCAAAAGACATGAAACAATTATCTAAAAATAAATCAGAAAATCTTAGTAATCCCTTAGTTTTCCAAGCTGAATAAGCTTGATCTATAATGGAAGGGTGAAAAAAACAATTAGATACAATAGGACTATTTAAAACGAATTGAGTCAACCCAAAAAATCTCCGAAATTGAAACCATATACGCAATGTATGTTTAACTATCGGGTTGTCAATTCGTTTCGGCAATTTAGAAAGAGCAAAAGGGAGAGAAGTCCCTAAAATAGAACCCAAAGCATAAGCTGATACCGATTTAGTTTCTAAACTCACCCAACAAGGGCCAAAAGATCCACCCCCATCTTTCAACCAGCATAACAAATATCTAATATTAGCTGCCCAATAGTAAAATCTGAAATTAGGTAATGCTAACCCGCCTTCCTTTTTTGTCTTCTGTAAATATGTTTTACCTAACCTGAGATTTTTATACTGCCATATATATGAAGAAATTTTAGAGTCAACATTAGTAAAAAAAGATTTCGGGATAAAAATTGGTATCGCTTGAAAAATATATAAAAACTTAGGTAAAATAACCATCTTAATAGCATTAATCCTGCCTATTAGAGATAGAGACAAAGGTGACCACTTAGTAAACAAACCTTTAATCTGATCAATTAAGGGTAAAACATTAAATCCAAACAAATCTTTATGGTTCTTTGTGATTTTGATCCCTAAATAAGTAAAAGAGTCATTAACTAATTTAAAGGGTAAATTTCCATAAATTGGGACCCGTTTATTTAATGGAAACAATTCACTTTTATTAAGATTTAACTTATACCCAGAAAACTCACTAAATTGAGCCAATAATGATAAAACTGCTGGAATGGATTTCTCCGGGTTAGAAATGAATAGTAATAAATCATCTGCATACAAAGATAACTTATGAATATCTGTCCCACGATTAATACCCAAAATATCCTGTGATTGTCTGATGGCAATTGCCAAAGGTTCTAAGGCAATGTTAAATAGTAATGGACTAAGAGGACATCCCTGTCTAGTGCCCCGAAATAGGCGAAAAAAGGGAGATCTTTGATTATTGGTAACCACTGAGGCTACTGGAGTATGATAAATCAATTTAATCCATGATATAAATATCGGACTAAAATTAAACTTCTCCAACACATTAAATAAGTAAGGCCATTCAACTCTGTCAAATGCTTTCTCCGCATCTAATGAAATCATGCATTCTGAAGTATCATGTGAGGGAGTATAAACAATATTCAACAATCTCCTAATGTTAAAAAAAGAATAACGATTTTTAATAAAGCCAGTTTGATCATCTGAAATAATTTTGGGTAATACCTTCTCCAATCTAGATGCCAGTAACTTAGAAAAAATCTTGGAGTCTACATTCAATAAAGATATAGGTCTATAAGAAGCACAATTAGTAGGGTCTTTATCTTTCTTCAATATTAGAGAAATGGAAGCTCTATAAAAAGATTGTGGCAAATTCCCTAATCTAATGGCCTCCTCAAAAACCTTACCTAACCAAGGGGAAAGAGTAGCGGAAAAAAATTTAAAAAATTCAACTGTATAACCATCTGGACCCGGTGCTTTCCCAGAATTCATTGAGGAAATAGCCCCTTTAATTTCTACATCCGTAATAGGAGTATCCAATATCAAAAGATCATCAGATGATAACCTTGGAAAATTTAATTTCCCCAGAAAATCAGACATGGTATTATAATCTTGAGGAAATTCAGATTGATACAGGGAGGTATAGAAATCTTGAAATGCCTTATTTATCTCATCATGATTAACTGTCAGATTCCCATTCTGCTGACCAATCTTAGTGATTTGACGTTTAACCAGAGCATTCTTCAATTGACTAGCTAACGGTTTACCAGATTTATCACTATGTATATAAAAATCAGATTTAGTTTTCATTAATTGATTTTCAATCGAGGATGTAAGTAATAAACTATGTTCCATTTGAAGTTCAACCCTTTGTTTGTAAAGCTCCTTACTAGGAGCAATCGAATATTTCTTATCAATCTCTTTAATTTTATCAACCAATAAAAGAGTTTCCATCTTGATATGTTTCCTCAAACCAGCAGAATAAGAAATAATCTGTCCACGTATATAAGCTTTAAAAGTGTCCCAAAGTGTTCCGTAGGAAATATCATCCGTAGAATTAGTTGAGAAGAAGAAGTCGATCTGCTCCTCCATAAATTTAATAAAGTCAGAGTCTTGCAACAAGGTAGAGTCAAATCGCCATTGTCTGGCATTAAAAGCTGTATCCGTAAATTTCATAGAAAGTAATAACGGAGCGTGATCAGAGATAGCTATAATATCATAGTTACAACCGATTACCAATGGAATAAAACAAGAGTCTACAAAAAAATAATCAATTCTTGAATAAGAGTGATGAACATGTGAGAAAAAAGAAAACTCTTTGTCATTAGAATGCCGAAATCTCCAAACATCAAAAACTCCATTGTCAGTCAAAAAGGAGTTAATACAAGTGGCCGACTTATTAGGTAAAGTCTGAATAGATAAAGATTTATCCATCAGAGGATTTAAACAACAATTAAAGTCACCACCCATTATTAACTTATATTCGTTTAGATTGGGTAAAGAAGTAAATAAAGACTTAAAAAAGTCAGGACAATCCACATTTGGAGCATAAACATTAACCAAAGCAACCTTTTTATTACAAAGTAAACCCGTAATTAACAAAAATCTGCCATTCGGATCCGAAAAAATATCATGTTGAACAAATGAAATAGAGGAGTCAATAAAAATTGAAACTCCTTTTACTTTAGCATTCAAATTTGCATGATACTGTTGACCCCGCCAAAATCTAAAAAAACAAAATTTGTCCTCCCTCCTCACATGAGTTTCTTGTACAAAAATGATATGAGCATTAAGTCTTTGGAATACTTTGAAAATCTTCTTTCGTTTAATTGGATGATTTAAACCATTAGTATTCCAAGACACAAAATTAATGGTCTGAGCCATAATTCTATAATCAACCCTTTGGTATAGAAAGGGTTAACCAACTTATAAACTCATGCACCCGGAAGAGGAACAAAAGTAGTGAGAAGACCCGGAAGTGACGACAACACAGACATATTTGAAGTTCAAAAACAGCCCGAATAAAAAAACTAACACAAACTGGTACAAAAAAAATAGAATTAGAAAACAGACCATCCCCCCACCCCCCAAGAAAAAGAGAAAAAGCCAAAATATGACTTAAAAAGAGAAAAAGTAAGACTAATCCTACCCCCATGTCAGCTGAAGAACACTCCATATAAAAAGGATATATATAAAAGAATCACCCCGACTTTAAAAATAAAATCGCTATAATAAAAACCATATTTCTAAGTATAGTTAGTTGTAAAAAGAATAAAAATATAATCACTAAAAACAACTATAACTCGGGCTCTGGCCCAGACAAAACAAAAAATATTTAAGCTAAGATAAGCGATGCCTTGTCTAGAAGAAACACGAAAAATATAAACATAATGCCATCTTAAGCAAAACCAAAAATCTTTTCCAAAAAACCACCATCTTAATCAAGGAAAAATTTACCTTCAAAGAATTAAAAATATACCTTCGAAGGAACAAAGTTAATAGACAAGTATGTAGTTAAATGATTAAAGTGTATAAGGCAAAAACAATTAACATGACGCAAACACACTTTAACTTGAGTATAAAGTGTAGGATGAACCTACACCAATAACCAGATTATAATTCTGGTTTAAGAGATCGAGAACCATCTTATACGATCAGAATCATTCATTTATTAAAGACTGGTGTCTGTAGCAGTAGGGAAGTTCTCCTCCAGATATTTTCTCACTTCTGAAGTTGAAAGGAAAACTTGTCGTGGAGCATTCGACGGAGAAATTCGAAGCTTCGCAGGGTATAGAAGCGCAGGTTTCAGATTTTTCTCATAACATTCAGCCATCAACGGTTTAAAAAGAAGCCTTCTTTTTAAAAGATCTGAACTAAAATCTTCGATCAGACGGAAGGAAAAATCTTTGATTTTAATCATTCCTAGTCGACGAGCTGCTCTTATAACTTGTTCTTTGTCATGTACATAATGGAACCGGACAATTATCACCGAAGGTTTGTCTGTAACACTCGGTGATCGACGCCGAATTCTATGTGCCCGATCCAATAAAGGAGGGTTATTCGGGAAAATTGTCGGAAACGCTTCTTTTAAAAGTTGAGCAAAATATTTCGAAGGGTCATCTTTTTCTATGCCGTCTGGAAGACCAAGTATACGTACGTTCTGTCTTCTGGAGCGATTCTCAAAATCGTCACTCTTGGCTTTAAGGGCTTCCATCAGCTTAATGGTCGAAATTAAATCCTGTTGCAGTTTTCCAATAGTCAAATCTCGCTTCCGAGCTTCTTCTTGCAGAGACGCAATAAGAGTTTGTTGCTGTTTAATTACTAAATCCGTCTTAACCATGTACTCTTGAAAAGCCTTTATATCTTCTTTAAAAAATTGTAGTTCAGCAAATTTTTGATTCAAAACCTCCATAAACAATTCAAAAGTTAATGGTGTTTGTTGAGTCGGAGCCTGCTTTTTTCCGTTACCGTTCGGATTACGTCCGGGATCCCGTCCCTTAGACCTGAGAGACATTTCTGTTTGCATATCATCAAAAGTTCACAACAAACGCTTAGCAGTAAATCCAAAAAAAAAGAATAAAGAAACTTTCGGTATAGGTAAAAATACGCTGAATAAGGGTGATCAAAGGTTAAAAAAAGTAAAAGTTATGGAGCGAATCCAAAACGGTACTCACTCCATGAGCGTCTCCAGCTGACTCCCAAGAGAAATTGAAAGTCGATGTCCTCGGGCATGGCAAACAGAGTCTTTCAAATATTTGGGCATCATTATGCCAAAAGATTTGGCAAAATTATCAGAATGTATTTATCAACCTTTATATGAAACATTAAGGAAGATATGGCAGGATGGAACTTGATTCCTTTTTTTTAGTCTCAGTTTAAGGATTGAGTCTATTAAAATGAATATACTGCCCAGACTGTTATATCTCTTTCAGACCCTACCAATAGAGATTAATCAAAATCAATTCAATGAATTGAACAAGATGTTATCAAGGTAAGTTTGGCAAGGTAAAAGGCATGAAGTTCATCTCAAAACTTTGCAATTAGCAAAGGAAAAGGGAGGATGGGGCCTACCTTCTCTTGGAGATTATTATTTGGCAGCACAGTTGAGAGCTGTGATATGTTGGTGCAACCCATCATATGACGCTCAATGGAAAAACATTGAGGAGCAGATACTTTCCATCTCCCTACAAACAATTTTGGTTGATAACAACCTGCAAAGATACATAAATACTTTTGATAACCCATGGGTGAAATTGACTCTGAAAACATGGAAAATTACTATAAAAGAATTAAATTTAGAGGGAGATATTGCAATTCTTAAATGGTCTGCAAATGACTCGGATTTTACGCCGAATAAACTGGATGCTAGATTCAAGGACTGGACAGCTAAAGGAATAACAGTTCTTTGCAACGTAATGAAAGAAGGAACACTGTTCAGTTTTGAAATGCTTATAGAGAAACATTTATTAGAAAAACAAGATGTTTATCGGTATTTACAGATGTGACAATATGTTAATAGGACGTTTAAAATGTAGCCAAGGCAAGAACATGTTTGATAGAGCTATTTAGAAAAGCATGTAATTCAGACAATGGTAGTAGTCGCATTTTAAGCGTGAATAAATGTTTGTCAAATCTTAAACCATATTCGACTTCATACATTCAAACAACATGGGAGAAGGAAGGAGGGATAATTATATCTGAGGAAGAATGGACAATAATATGGAGGTATCAATGGAAGTGTACCAGTTCACAGAAATGGAGGGAGCTGGGATGGAAAAATTTAACTTCCTTCCTAACTCCCTGTACTCTTTTTCAGGACTTCTTCCCTTTTCCTACCTATGCCATTGGTACCAATATGTACCACGACCTCTGGCTGTTCTCCTCCGCACTGCAGGATATGTTGGACGCGATCTGGCTCCTGGGAGGCAAACTACCGTCCGAGTTTCTTTCTTGCGTCCACAGAATCTCCTGTCTGAATCCCTGACTATAGAGACCCCTATCACTGCTGCCGTCTTCTTCCTTTTGCTACCCTTCTGAGCCACAGGGCAAGATTCATGCTAGAGGCACGTCCACTGACACTTCACCCAGGTAGGCTGTCTCCCACACCTCCCCCCAGCAGTACTCAAGCAGGAGTACTTATTGTCAAGGGGTACAGCCGTAAGGGTACTATCTAGTGACTGACTCTTCTCCTTCTTCCTCCTGACTGTGACCCACTTGCCCGTCTCCCGTGAACTCGGTGTGACCACTTGTCTTTACTCCTTTCTGTTACCTCCTCGCTCTCCCTGACCAGGCGAAGGATACAAGCTGCATCTCCAGTTCTCTAAATCGGTCCCTCAGGAGCTGCAGCTCGACACGGCCGTTACAAATATGGCTGTCCGGGAGGCTGGGAGACTCCAGGGCCTCCCACACCCGACACCGAGCACTGAAAACTGGCTTCACACACATACTTCCTCCTTTCCCCAAATAACACAGGTAACCCTACATCACCTCGTTCCCGTTATCGCCTAGCCCCTTGAGCCAACGCCCTCTCACTCCGCTGCCTGCTGAATATGGCGGCCTTCTTTTCAAACCTTCCGCGCTGGGCTGGCTGATGTCTCGTGCCAGTGCAGTCTCGCCTCCCTTTTACCCCAAATAGTGAAAATATCCTTTCACTTTTCTATGTTACTGTTGCACTGAGTGATATCAATGTTACTTGTTGGTGTTATTGACTCAATTTCCTCAAACTGAGTTCTGTGGAACTGCATATCAGGGCTTGATTTCCGCCCTTTTTCTAGACGTCCACTGGCAGCTCTTTCCAGTCACGTACACACCTCTTGTCAGGCATGCACGGACAAGTTCCTTCCAGTAGCTTTCAGCGTCCTTCTTACCCTGTCGTATTTAGTATCGGGTGTAACTTATTTACTGGACCCTCCTACTATTAATTTTGCAGTTTACTAGTAAACTATCACTTACTGCTAAATCGTCTCAGCTGCTCTGCTTTTGATTCAAGCTTCCTCCCCATTTCCTAACACTGTGTGAAAATTACCCCGCTTCTCCTTTGAACTTCCCCTCTCTCCTTAAATACTTGTCCTCCAGCATTTGATATTACTAGTCCCAGTGGGGAGGGGGGTGTGGAGATTCTACCTGTCTACTCTATCTTTGATTCCCCGGACTTCTATCGGGATCTCCGTGTTCGAGTGTGGGCCGAGTGGTCTGTTTCTGTGCAGTACTCTTCTGTGTTCTATGGTCTATAATGAAAACTAGAGTGAAAGAGACCTCAGTATCCTTTATTTTAATCTCACACTTGTTCGAAATTGTGTTTGGAAGTAAGAAATATGAGCTTTCCATAAGAAAGCTTTTCCATAACATAAGAAATATGTTCATGAAAATGCGGAGGAAGTTCTTAACTCCCATTAAATGACGTGTTGGCTGAAAAGTCCCCTCCCTTCTGGTATTGTATCACGTACCCAATGTGCACACGCATCCTGTCCAGTACGCCAATTTTGTCCCGAATCGGCGCGATTGCGAATATGTGGCAAGTGCGCATGTGCTAACCGATCGCGTAGTGAATCGGTTTGGCCTCCCACTAACCGGCTTTACGAATCTATTGTGATTCTTGGATATGGAAGTGATATTACCGCGAAGGTCCTTGGGAAATCAAGGGCTTGGTGGAGATCTGGTGTGTTTACAGTCGTTTTATGAGAAGTCCGGACAAAGAATTAACGGACACAAACTTCCCTAGTGTAAGTAGGAACCAAGAGGTTATTTTACAATTTGTAAAACTGTGGATAGGGCACGTCTGGAGAAGAGCGTAATGTTCTGGTCGCCCCACTAGAGGAAGGATGTTGAGGCTTTGAAGAAAGTACAGAGGAGCTTTCCCAGGATGCGGCCGAGTTAAGGGGGCAGGTGCTATCGTGAGTGGACGGACAAACGTATGTTGTTTTCTTTCGAACGGCGGAGGCTGAGGGGAGATCTGGTAGAGGCTTAGAAGATTATAAGAAGCACAGAGAGAGTAAAAGGGAGCATCTGTTTTCCAGATTAGGGATGTGTAATACCAAAGGGCATGCATGGAAGGTGAGATGGGGTAGGTTCAAAGGGGGTTTGAGGGGCAAGTTTTTTTTTACTCAGAGAGTGGTGGATGCCCGGAATTCGCTGCCGGGTCTAGGAGGGGAGGTATTTACAATAGATGCTTTTAAGAGCTGTTCATAGACACATGAATGTGAGAAAGATGGAGGGATATGGACATTGTTTAGATAAGAGGTATTAGTTTTGTGCTTGCTTAATTCACTTTTAGCCAGTTTGGCACAGCTCTGTGGGCCTAATGGGCTGTTCTGGTGCTGTTCTGTTCTGTGTTCCATGTTCCAAGGAAGAAGATGAGGTGAAGAGTGAAAAGCAAGACAAAGAATAAAGCTGTCCTGCTCGTCTCTTTACTGGAAATTTCTTCAAGTAAGACAGATAAGTAATTCCCATTGATAAGAGTGGCCTATAAGGTGGTTTGATTTAAGCGTGACGTAAGTCACAGAAAAGAGGTACAGAATCATTAAGAATACAATACACTGAACATTCGCAGATAATCGGATAATCATAACAAGACATAAGGAAGAGCAAAGGAAGTTCAACTGCAAGAAAAATGACAAATTAGTTATTTATAAATGTATTTATGTATTGATTTCGTTATTCATTTTTAGATAAAGAGTTGAACAGGCCCTTCAGGCCCAACAAGCCTTGCGCGCCCCAACTCCCAGGAACCCACCTATTTAACACAGGCCCAATCCTGCGCACTGAGGATGTACAGGATTGGACTAGAGACCACGCATTTCAGATGATGGCAGAACATGCAACGGAGATGAGTGTTGTAAGCTGTTGCACAGAGGACTCTAGTTGGCTGATATAGTTTCACTGGCTAGTGGGGGAAGCACACATGTTTTAAGATGCCGTTGATTGACACATGAGGCTCAGACTGTAAGATATAGGAGCAGGATTAGGCCATTGACTCTGCTCTGCCATTTCATCATAGCTGTTTCAATTTCCCTCTCAGGCCCAGTCCTGTGCTGTCTCCTCTTATCCCTCCATGTTCTGACAGATCAAGAATCAGGCAACCTCTGCTTTAAATATACATAAAGATGACCCACCCCACCCCCACAGTAGCCTATGATAAAGAATTCACAGATTCACCACTTTCTAGCTAAAGAAATTCCTCATCAGAATTCCTCTATTCTGGGACTGTGCCCTCGGGTCTTAGACCGAGATATCCTCACCACATTCACTCCATCATGCAGTCAATGTTTCAATGAGGTCATCCCTCACATTTCTGAATTCTTGTGAACTCAGGTCCAGAGCCATCAAACACTTTTCTCATGAAAAGCCTTCTAATCCTCAAACCATTTTCGTAAACCTCCTTTGAACACTCTCCAGTTTCAGTGCAGCCTTTCGAGAGAAGCGGCCCAAAGGGGCCTCACGAAGCCGTCTGAAGTCTCAGTTGAGTGTGGTGAGGGTGGGGGTGATGAAGGAATTTGGATCCTGTGTAGCCAGAAGGGAATTAGCTAAATTTAGCTTCATGTTGGTCCCAGATACCCTTCAGCAAACAGAGGAAACACTGGATTTCCGGTATCTGCAGAATTTCTTATGCTTATCACTGTAGACTATCTGCATCTAATGTCCGAAACTGGCGCTACTGCTGTTACGTCTGTGCCCCAACTCTGAGGGGCCGAACGGTACAACGTAGCCCCCTCCTTTTTGAGAATCACAAGATCGCTATTAATTCGGGTCCGGGACCCAGGAAATGAGAGAGAGACACGCAGAATCCTCAAGGTTTGGAATGTGTCCTGGGCCTCCAGAGACAAAGCCACGGATAACAGCCATTATATCTTGGAGACGGAATTTGTGTATTGAGTACTATACTATTCATCGAAGCCCGCAGGCAATGAGCGGGGGGGGGGGGGGGGGGGCGTTGGTGGAGGGATTGCATCATCCCAACCTGATTGACATCTGAGAGACGTCTGGGGAACAGCCCCTTTAGACGCACCAGAGGAAACGCTAGAAGACAACGCTAGAAAATTAAACAGCGTTTAATAGCGACAGCCGGTGGAAGGCCCACGTCTGTCCTTTCCCGTTGCCCGGGATTGAGGCCTTTCCACGGAACGGCTTAGCTAAAAGGACCGACTACAAAAATGGAACTCTCGAAGTATCGACATCATAAAAAGGAAAAGCTGGCAAGTTTAAAACATCTGTCTCTCTTGACTCCAACAAAAGGCTGCAGCCTGCATGAACTTGAGTGACCTTTTTATTTCCATCTTTATATTTATATTATCATCCCCTAGACAACGACAGAGCTATTTCTTAGTGATTATTATTATTATACCCGCACTTTTAGACTTAGTATTGACGACGTATATTATCTGTATGTTTGCACTGATATTATTTTTGTGTATTTTTATCAATAAATACTGTTAAAAATAGTACCATCAGACCAACGGACCTCTCTATCTTTGCTGGTAAGTGACCCAGTTACGGGGTACGTAACACTGCAGACTGGGTATCAGTATCAGTTTTCATATTACTGGCATAAAATTTGTTGTTTTGCGGTAGCTCTGAGGTCTCTGCTGGTCAGGGTCAACCATGGATGTTGCGTTCTTCTTGTCTGGATACGCACGCCAGGGCAGTACGACAGGGAGAGTACAATCTTGCCCATGCAGCATGCTCCCCCTCTCCGCGAATCCAAAAGACCGGAAGAGATCGATACAGTTTGGCACCAGCAGTGTCGCAGGTGTTGGCAATCAGTGTTGAACATTAACAAATAATATAAATTACAATCAGAGATATAAAATCAAACGAAGAATGGAGTGGAAAGAGAAGTGAGGTCGTGTTCATGGTCCGTTCAGAAATCTGATGGCAGAGGGGAAGAAGCTCTCCGTAAAAACTTGGAGCGTGTGTCTTCATGCTCCCTCCCGTAACTACTCCTTGATGGTAGCAATAAGAGGGCACGTCCTGGTTGATATCGATCTCTAATGAAGGATGTCTCCTATACCCCTCACCGCACTTTTCTATTTTATGGCATCGCTCCCTTTTCCTTCTCCGTCCGGAAGAAGTGTCTCCGAACGAAACATCGACTATCTATTAACTTACATAAACGCTGCCTGTGCTGCTGAGACCCTCCAGTAGTTTTTGTCTGTTGCGTTGGAATGGTTGCAGTTGAAATGGCCATCCTGTTCGACACCGACATCCCCCGGACAATGTCTCCACCTGGTGTCCGAAACTGGTTCTTCAACAGCGAATGTTTAAACCGGGAGCATCGTCCGATCCCTGAGACCTGGAGACGTGAAACCACGACCCCACATTGAGGATGAGAGAGAACCAGAAAACTGTGCTAATGAGGTTTCCAGAGTCTTATTAAGCTCAGTCAGAAGGTTTCTTACTGGGTATAATCATATCGCCAAAAGGTCAGACACAGGGCGAAGACAACAGATTCTGCAGATGTTGGAAATCCAGGTTAACACTCGAAAATGATGCAGGAACTCAGCAGGTCAGACTGCATTATGGAAACCAGCAAATAATCAACGTTTCAGGCCGAGACTCTTCTGGAGGACGCAGAGTACAGCTTTCACTACATTTTCCCGTCACAAACTCCAGGGGTCAGACACAGAGCCAAGCTCCCTCCACACCGTCACATGACACACTCCCAGGGTCAGACACAGAGTGAAGCTCCCTCCACACCGTCCCATCACACACTCCCGGGGTCAGACACAGAGTGAAGCTCCCTCCACACCGTCCCATCACACACTCCCGGGGTCAGACACAGAGTGAAGCTCCCTCCACACCGTCCCATCACACACTCCCGGGGTCAGACACAGAGTGAAGCTCCCTCCACACCGTCACATCACACATTCCCAGGGTCAGACACAGAATGATGTTCCCTCCACACTATCCCAACAGGCATTGCTGGGGTCAGACACAGTGCTAAGCTCCTTCCAGTCTGCCATTACATTCTGTGAGGTCTGGGGATATGGGAAACATTGGGGTACAAGGGGAAGACTTGTTTGAGCCACACACACCCACTCCCAGAGACAGACGTACACACACACACACACACAACCAACCAGACACAAAAACATAAGCTTACACACACACACACACACACACACACACACACACACACACACACACACACACACACACACACACACACACACACACACACACACACACACACCAAGATAAACACGTAAACGCACACACAGACATAGCCATAGAGCATGTGGTAGGCATTATTGGTAATCTGATATACGAGTCTGGGAATATAATGATGTGATACAGAGACAGATTACTGAGTCAGGAATGTAGCCTGGGGCAGGGGTGTCTAAACCCAGGGGACAAGGATGAGGTGTGACAGGTGTAGAGGGAACACGAGGGAGAATTTTTCCTGCAGTGAGATGGGGGGAGTGTGTGTTTTGGATCTGGAGCTCACTCTCATAGGGGGTGGTTGGGACATAGACTCTCACAGCATTGAACCGGTATCCAGACAGCCACTGGAATAGCCGAGGTAGAGAATGGGATGAACCCAGTGGAAGTGGGGGGGGGGGGGGGAACGGAAAATAAATAAATTTATTTACTTATTTTTCTTCTATATTATGTATTGCATTGAACTGCTGCTGCTAAGTTTACAAAGTTCTCGGCACACGCTGATGATAATAAACCTGATTCTGATTCTAATTCCGATTCTGAGCTTGAATACTCCATTTATTTAGAGCAAATATCAGGGACCAATGGACCCGAGCCGAAGGATCCGTCAGTACCTGTCATCAGATGTGAGAAAGCATCTTTCGATGAGAGAGCATTGCTCCTACTGCTCCTTCCCTTCACGCTTTGGACATATCGTGAAGATCACTCCGCCCCGTTCCATAATGGTGCTCGCTTGTCCGGTAGAGAGTGAAGAACCACCTAAACCATCGGAAACGACACTCCCAGGGTCGGACATGCAGCTCTCTCTTAACTATCCAATCACACAGTCTCAGTTTCAGGCAGATAGTTCAGTTTCCATGAATTGTGCCATCACAGATTATTAAGTTCAGACAAGAATGTAATTGCAAAACATCGCATCATACAGTCGTGGAGTTGGAGGCAGATCGTGAAATATCCTCTATTCGGACTCATTACTCGCTTGCAAGACTTGTTTAATTCAGCGCTTCATTATGTATACTACCTCTGATAAATAAAGGAAAGAATTTGCTTTACTTATCAGGTTGAGCTACATCCACACCATTCCATCCTACACTTCAGTGGTCAGATGCAGGCTGAAACATCTTCGCACGGTATACGAACTGCAGCCAAACAGAATACTTGCTCAGTCGCAACGCGATATCCTAACACTTCTAATGAACGGCCTGACCGATAAAGGAAAGAATGCCACACATCACGTGACATAGGACAGTTACTGTATCGTAAACGCCAGGAACCAATAGACTCAGGCTGCAGAATCTGTCAGTAGATCGATGTTAAGGGCCTATCATTTCATGTAAGAAATCATCTTCTGATGCAACAGCAAAGCTCCCACTGCACCGTTCTTCCCATATTACAGGGATCAAGCAATTAGTGAAGATCCCTCTGTGCTCTCCCAATAATAGTCATCTTGGTGTCTAGTATAGAGTGATGCACGCTCTAAACCATCAGATCAGACACTCCTAGTGTTAAACATGGAGTGTATCTCCCTCTACACCATCCCATCACACACTCCCAGGTTCAGACATGTTCAGCTACCATATGCCGTCCCATCATTGATTGTCAGGTTTTGATGCAGAGCTCAAATTCACAGCATCCATCACACACTCGCGTGGTTCGCCACTGTGCGAAACTTCCTCTCCGCCGACCCATAACGGGCTCACAGGGCCCTTGCTAAAACTCAGAACTTTATTACTTATGCCACTTCTGAAAAATAAAGGAAGCAAGTTGCTTTTCTTTGCTGAGTGCGTTCAATGTTATCTCCTTGTGTTATTGAGAAACCACCACAAACTGAGCTTTGTCGTCTTCTGGCTTTCCAGAAATCTTAATCCCATCTTGCCCATTGGGCGGGTAGTACGTCTCCGTTAGCTTGGCCTTCTTCAAAAGTGCAATCAAACCCCTTCTCTACGACTCCCCTGGCCACAACTTCCTCCAGTTGAGGATGCTTCAGTTTCCGCACACATTGCAAAATGTACGAGTCAGGTTTGGTGACTTGTGGATTGCTATGCTGGTGCAATTGCCCTCACCCTGACCTACTGATCCCTCTGTAAATCGAATTCTGAATCTAATCTTGGGCAATTTGTTTTCTTAATGTGATGTAAAACAAATTTCAGAAGTATATTGTTTTAGAACTTGAAATTGCCACAGAATGTTCATTTGAAGGAAAATAAGCGCACGAGTTTGGAACAGGATGGAGCTCCCGGATCCACACTGTCCACACACACTGCATTGGTCAGACACAAAGAGAAGCTCCCACCACACTGTCCATCAGTCGCCGCAGGGGTCAGATACCGAGTGGAGCTTCTTCAACACTGTCTATTAAATACTCCAGGCGTCAGGCAGAGGACACGTTGGCTTCTCGATGTCCGAACTCCCTCTTTCTCTCTCTGTCTCTCTCACTTTCTCTCTCTCTCTCTCTCTCTCACACACACACACACACACACACACACACACACACACACACACACACACACACACACACACACTCACACACACACACACACACACACACACACACACACACACACACAAACACACACACACACACACACACACACACACACACACACACACACACACACACACACCAGGACAGAGACTAATTGAGTTGCTGTCTACACCGTGCCATCACATTCTTCCGGAGTCAAGACACGCTTTGCACCGTCGAATCCAACACTCCCGGGACCAGACTATGAAATCCCCCATGCCGTCGCCACACCGCCCCCACCCCACAATGAGACGCAGAGTGAAACTTTCTCTGCACCTTCACAATGCTCTCTCGTAGGGTCAGTCGCCAAGTGAAACTCTCTCTGCTCCGTCCTATCTATCACTCCTAGGGTCAGACACAGAGTGAAAGTCACTGAAAACCGTACCATCACACCTTCCCAGGGTTAGCCGCAGAGTGCAGCTCGCTTTCCACAGCTCCATTGCAGAATCCCGAGGTCTGACACAAAATGAAACTCTCTAGATTGTACACTACACAGACTGACATGTTTCGACACAGTAGATCATTTTCATCGCACAAATAAAAGAAACTTCGCAAATTCTAAATTAATTGTGGTTACTGGCAACTCATGACACCATCCCATCACACACTTCCAAGATCAGACACAGTGAAGCTCCCTTCACTACATCCCATGACACACTCTCGGAGACAAAGACTGCATCGTCGCATCACACATTCTCTGGGCAAGACAAAGAGTGAACCTCGCTCCACCCTGTCCCATCACACACTCCTGGGGCACGGAATAACACAGATATTTATATTCTGTTACTTCTCATAAATAAAGGAAGTAATTGTTTTTCTCTGTTGAGTGAAGTCATTGTTTTCTCTTGGCATCATAAGCAAAATGGGTTTAGTCATCTGAAATCTCCCTATTACTGCTTGAGTTCGAGTAAGGGCCTACAACCACCCCACCATCCCATCCTTTGGGATTATAGGTATGCTACCATTCACTTGTCCTCTTCATCAGAATCCCCGAACTCCTTGTCTGCATCCTCGCCGGTCGCGACTTGCGCTGGGTGTCCAGGGGCTTCCTGGCCACCTCGTTGCACCAGGCATTCCCCCAGGAAGGGCCAGAGTTGGGGAATGACGCTCCCGACCCCTCAACCTCCTCCAAGACCAGGGGCTGAGGGACATCCTGGTGATCGACATCCCTTGACGACATGGGATTGTGGGCTACCTCTTTTCATCAGGGACCTGGAGAGGAGAGTGCTGCAGGGAACACCAAGTACATGTAAGATGGACCAGTATGGTGAGAGTGAGGCCCTTTGACCCACTGCCATTGTGTTGAAGTGTCTACCCAATTAAATTAATCATTTTTGTCCGGACATGGTCCATATCCCTCCATGAGTCTGTCGAATCTTCATAGACCATTATGGTCATTACATATTTGGTTATTATATATATATATAGTTATTATATTATTGCCACCACAGTTTATTACAGGCTCCTATCAGTCTCTGTATGGAAACTTAGTTAATGAATCCTAATGCGGCTTCCTCTGTGCCGGTGGGACATGACCTAACTTGTGAGTCCATTCCATCAGCCAAAGGCAGAATTTTCTGGTGGCCATCGATTTTGATTTCTGTCCCCATTCCTATTCCGACATGCCAGTCCATGGTTTCCTCTTTTGCCCACCACCAGGTCACCCTCAAGGTGGAGGAGCAACACCTCATACTCTGTCTAGGTAGCCTCCAAATTGATGGCACGAACATCGTGTTTTTCCGTCTTTTTTAGTAGTTTATTTTTTATTCAAGTTCATCATCAAACAAACATTTTCAAAAGATTTATTTCAGATATTGTATATATATGTCATATAGTCATATATGCCAAAAATCTCCACGTAATATGTAGCTGAGGTACATACTTGTAGAAAAGAGAGGAAAGAAAGAACAAGTGAAAGGTGAAAATTAGGTGCAAGTAGGGAGTGATCTGTTTTTTTTTACAACATATTCATTGATTGGTGAGGATAAAATCGGGCCTATGAGGTGTTATGTGGTTAAACCATTTTTTCCCTGTATGAATCAAATTGTTCCAACTTACGATTAACAGATGCTGTTATCTTCTCCATTTTGTAAATGTCTGTTGTAATTTCCATCCATACATTTAAGGTTAAGCACTCCTGTGATAACCATTTCCTCGTAAGAGTCTTTTTACCAGCCATTAGCCTCATATGGATTAACTATTTATCTCTTTTCAACGATTATTGAGGTATTTCACATTGAATAATGTCTTGTAGGGCATTGCGTATCTCACTCAAATAGACTTTTATAACGGGGCGTTCCCAGAAAATATGATAATGGTTTCAATTTTGATTTCCACAATTTCTCCAGCAAACAGGGAGGTTATGATCATAATGGCGTTTCTGAGAGGGTGTAATAAAATACTTTATCAAGTTTTTTTTTCCATCCGTACTCCCTCCATTTCTGTGAACTGGTACAATTCCATCGATACCTCAATATTATTGTCCATTATTCCTCAGATACAATTATCCTCCATCCTTCTTCCATTTTGTTTTAATGTATGACGTCGAATGTGTTTTAAGATTTGTTTTAACCCTTATACACGCTTGAAATGCTACCACGACCATTGTCTGAATTACATGCTTTTCTGAATAGCTCTGTCAAACATTTTCTTGCCTTGTCTTATTAACATATTAACATATTGTCGCAGCTGTAAATACCGATAAAAGTCTTGTTTTTCTAATAAGTGTTTCCCTTTAGGCATTTCAAAACTGAACAATCTTCATTATATTGTAAAGAAGTGTTTTTCCTTTAGTTGTCCAGTCCTTAAATCGAGCATCCAGTTTATTTGGCGTAAAATCCGAGCCATATGCACATCATTTAAGAATTGAAATATCTCCCCCTAGTTTATGTTCTTTTATAATAGTTTTCCACATTGCAAGGTCCATTTCACCCATGGGTTATCAATAGTATTTATGTAACTTTGCGAGTTGTTGTCAGCCAAAATTGCCTGTATGGGGATGGGAAGTATCCTCTCCTCAATGCTTTTCCATTGAGTATCATATGATGGGTTGCACCAACATATCACAGCTCTCAACTGTGATGCAAAATAATAATCTCTAGGAGAAGGTAGGCCCCATCCACCCTTTTCCTTGGCTAATTGCAAAGTTTCGAGACAAGCTCTAGGCCTTCTACCTTGCCAAATATATCTTGATAACATGTTGCCCCATTGATTGAATTGATTTTAATTAATATCTATTGGTAGGGACTGAAAGAGATCTGCTAGTCTGGACAGTATGTTCATAATATACTGTAATGTAAAATCCATATTATAATACGTATTTCTCGAGACAGATATAGCACTGTCTGTTTTTGCTTCTGTTTCTCTAATCTACACTTTAAAAGCTAGTCAAATATTATGGCCCTTCTGGAGGGGCTGAGGGCTGCCTTCGGAAAACTCACTGTCTCTTCCTGATATACTTCTCTCCGCGTCCCCTACTTTCTCGATTCTCCCACTATTTCCCAAGCAGATCGGGATAACTACTCAGCCAGGCATCCCCTCGGTTTGATCACGCTGACTGGCAAACCTCTGCCCTTCAGTCTGCTGTCGCCTCTTACACTGTCTGATACAGTTCGATCCCATCTTCATAAAACACTCGTAGTTTAGAGGGGTACAGAGTTTGGAATCTAATCTTTTCTTGCTTTACTTCAGAGTATTCTTTACGTTTCTGCAGGACAGCTGAGTGTAATATTGATCGAAATATATTAATCTCCTGTCCAAAAACGCCTTCTTCTTTCCCCAAGCCCTTCTTGGAATCACCGCCTTGGTATTGTATCGATGGAATCTAATTACTATTGAGCGTGGCTTATCTTCTCTGTCTCCAGTAGACCTCGGGGCGAGCGCACGATGCGCCCTCTCATTTTCAAGCTCCACAGTGAAAGGAATCTCTAGCGCGTCCTGCAGCAAGTTTTCTAGAAACTCCATCATAGACCAAGCCCTCCGCTCCTTCGGGAACTTTGTATATCCTGATATTTTTCCGCCGTGATCATCTCAACTGGTCACGCAATATTTTTATCGTCTTACTTCGTATCCATTCCACGTTTTTCACGCGATGTTCCACCTTCTCAATTCGTCTCTCTGCCACTGCTGTTCCTTTGACTGACGTTGGCGAGCTATGACTTGATATCACTTAGTTGCTCTTTTATATTTTTTTGGAATCCCCGTTTCTCTTTCAGAAATTTTATCATAGTTGCGATTTCGCCTGAACGAGGCCCATCATCAGCCTTGCTACCACGCGTTCGGGTGGGAGAGCGGCTCGATGCACCCCTCTTGTCCATAGGCACAGCAGTGATGCATTTTTGTCATCCCCATTCTTGCCCCTTATCAATTCAGATATTTTCGAAGATCTTATATTTCATGGATTAATGGGACAATATATGCGTTCATACGGATGAGATATTGAATTAAGCTGACAAATTTAACAATGGCGTCATAGGAACCCCCCTCAATTTTTCCTTCTTGCAGCATTTTTTTCCCTTTCCTCTTCTCTCTCCTTCTATTCCCCGTTCTGGTCTCTTATCTCTTCTACTCACCCTCCCCCCCCCTCCCCGGGACCCTTCCTTCTTCTCTAGCGACTAGTGGTGTACCGCACGGCTCAGTGTTGGGACCCCAGTTGTTTGCAATATATATTAATGATTTAGACGAGGAAATGCAGCATCTCCAAGTCTGCGGATGACACGAAGCTGGGCGGTGGTGTTAGCTGTGAGGAGGATGCTAAGAGGATGCAGGGTGACTTGGATAGGTTAGGTGAGTGGGCAAATTCATGGCAGATGCAATTTAGTGTGGAAAAATGTGAGGTTATCCACTTTGGTGGCAAGAACAAGAAAACAGATTATTATCAGAATGGTGGCCGATTAGGAAAAGGGGAGGCGCAATGAGACCTGGGTGTCATTGTACACCAGTCATTGAAGGTGGGCATGCAGGTACAGCAGGCGGTGAAAAAGGCAAATGCTATGTTGGCATTCATAGCAAGAGGATTCGAGTACAGTAGCAGGGAGGTTCTACTGCAGTTGTACAAGACCTTGGTGAGATCACACCTGGAGTATTGTGTGCAGTTTTGGTCCCCTAATCAGAGGAAAGACATTCTTGCCATAGAGGGAGTACAAAGACGGTTCAACAGATTGATTCCTGGGATGGCAGGACTTTCATATGAAGAAAGACTGGATCGACTAGGCTTATACTTGCTGGAATTTAGAAGATTGAGGGGGGAATCTTATTGAAACGTATAAAATTCTAAAGGTATTGGATAGGCTAGATGCAGGAAGATTGTTCCCGATGTTGGGGAAGTCCAGAACGAGGGGTCACAGTTTAAGGATAAAGGGGAAGCCTTTTAGGACCGAGATGAGGAAAAACTTCTTCACTCAGAGAGTGGTGAATCTGTGGAATTCTCTGACACTGGAAACAGTTGAGGCCAGTTCATTGGCTATATTTAAGAGGGAGTTAGATTATGGCCCTTGTGGCGAAAGGGATCGGGGGTATGGAGAGAAAGCAGGTAAAGGGTTCTGAGTTGGATAATCAGCCATGATCATACTAAATGACGGTGCAGGCTCGAAGGGCCGAATGGCCTACTCCCACACCTATTTTCTATGTTTATATGTTTCTCCTTCTACCTCAGTCAACTCTCTTCTCCTATCACATCACTAATTCTCCAGCCCTTTCCCTTTCCCACCCATCTGGTTTACCCATCACCTTCGAGCTGGTCCTCCTTCCCCTCTCCCTCTGTTTTTATTCTGGCACCTTCCCCTTTCCTTATCAATCCTGAAGAAGTCCTGTCCCAAAATGTTGACTGTTTATTCATTTCCTTTGATAGTGCCTGACCTAACGAATTGCTCCAGCACTCCGAGGGTCAGACACAGAGTGAAGGCTGCTCTGTGCCATCCTTTCACAGCCTCTTTGGATCAGACTGGCAGTGAAGCTCCACCTACACCGTGACTTCACACATTTCTGGGGAAATCAGATATGTTCTGTTGCTCTCAGCTGAGCGAGTTCACTGTTATCTCCTTGCACCATTGATTCAACTTCTTCATATTGTGACTTCTCATTTTAAACAGTGTGTGAGACTCCTCTGAGGGGGACTAACTGCTTGCTTAATATAAGGCGTGCTATAGCCACCAAACTGAACTTTCCCCGGAATTTTCGCTGCGAGTCTCGCCCTGGAGCGTCGGACAGTCCCAACCTGAGTCGCTGCGCAGGTCCTTGTTCAAGACTCATTCCTTCTGGTCGCAAGAGTTTTGGATCTGAATACGACTGCCCAGGAAGCTGAACTAAGCCGGAGAGCCCGTGGAAGGTGAGTTATACTTTCGACGGAGAGCAGGATCTAGGGTGGACGTGCATGGGAAAGACAGGGTCTGATCGGAGGCAGTCAGTGCTGCTTTCTGTCCGGACGTCTTGTCACACTGAGGATGTGCAGGATTTGACTAGAGGTCATGCATTTCAGATGATGGCAGAATACGCAATAGAGATGTGTGTTGTAAGCTTTTGCATAGAGGACTCTGGTTGGCTGATACAGTTTCCATGGCTAGTGGGGGAAGCACACATTGTTTAAGATGCTGTTGACTGACACATGAGCATAAGACTGTAAGGTATAGGAGCAGAATTAGGCCATTGATTCTGCTCTGCCATTTCATCTTAGCTGACTCAATTTCCCTCTCCGCCCCAGTCCTGTGCCTTCCCCCCTTATCCCTCCATGCTCTGACCGATCAAGAATAAGGCAATCTCTGCTTTAAATATACATAAAGACGAACCCCCCCCCCCCACCCCCACAGTAACCTGTGGCAAATAATTCACAGATTCACCACTCACGAGCTAAAGAAATTCCTCATTATCTAAAAGGGCTTCCCTGTATTCTGAGGCTGTGCCCTCTGCTCTTAGACTCTCCGACCATACGAAATATCCTCTCCACATTCACTCCAGCACGCATTCGATGTTGCATTGTGTTGCTCTGGATTTCTTGTGTCTGCAAAATCTCTTGTGCTTATCATTGTAGAATGTCTTCGTCTAATGCCCGAATCTGGCGCTGCAGCAGACTTGGTATCAGTGTTGTTTTGCGGTAGCTCTGAGGCTTCTGTTGGTCAAGGTGGACCATGGATGTTGGGTTCTTCCTGTCTAGATACACATGCCAGGGCAGTACGATAAGGAGAGTACGCTATTGCCCATGTAGCAGGCTTCCCCTCTCCGCGAATCCAAAGGACAGGCAGAGACTGATACAGTTTAGCACCAGCAGTGTCGCAGGAGTTGCCAATCAGTGTTGAACATTAACAAATAATATAAATTACAATGAGAAATATAAAATTAAATGAAGAAAGTAGTGGAAAGAAAAGTGAGGTCGTGTTCATGGTCCATTCAGAAATCTGAGGGCGGAGGGGAAGAAGCTCTCCGTAAAAACTTGGAACGTTTGTCTTCAGGCTCCCGTAACTACTCCTTGATGGTAACAATAAGAGGGCTCGTCCTGGTTGATGATGGTCTCTAATGAAGGATGCCTCCTACACCCCTTTCGCCACCTTTCTATTTGATGGATCGCCCTCCCCTTCCTTCTCCGATCGGAGGAAGTGTCTCAGCACGAAACGTCGACTATCCTTTAACATCCATAAACGCTCCCTGTCCTGCTGAGTCCCTCCAGTATTTTTTGTCTGTTGTGTTGGAATAGTTGCAGTTGAAATGGCCATACTGTTCGACACCAATATCACATGACAATGTCTCCACCTGGTGTCCGAAACTGGTTCTGCAACAGCGAATGTTGGAACTGCGGGCAACATCCAATCAATCCCTGAGATGTGGACAACTGAAACCACCATCCCATATTGAGGAAAAGAGAGAACTGGAAAGCTATTAAAGATGCTTCCAGAGTGTGATCAAGCTCAGTTGTCAGGCTTCTCACTGGGTATAAGCATAACGCCAAGTGGTCAGAGACAGGGCGAACGCAAGTGATTTTGCAGCTTTTGGAAATGCAGGTTAACACCGAAAATTATGCCGGAACTCAGCAGGTCGGACCGCATTTTGGAAACCAACAAATAGTCAACGTTTCAGGCCGAGACCCTTCTCGAGGACGCAGAGTGCAGCTTTCACTTCATCGTCCTGTCACGCAATTCCAGGGATAAGACACAGAGAGTAGCTCCCTCCATGTGGCCTCATCGGGTCATATACAATGAATCTCCCTCCACACCGTCCCATCACACACTCCCGGGGTCAGACACAGAGTGAAGCTCCCCCCACACCGTCCCATCACACACTCCCGGGGTCAGACACAGAGTGAATCTCCCTCCACACCGTCCCATCACACACTCCCGGGGTCAGACACAGAGTGAAGCTCCCCCCCACACCGTCCCATCACACACTCCCGGGGTCAGACACAGAGTGAATCTCCCTCCACACCGTCCCATCACACACTCCCGGGGTCAGACACAGAGTGAAGCTCCCCCCCACACCGTCCCATCACACACTCCCGGGGTCAGACACAGAGTGAAGCTCCCTCCACACCGTCCCATCACACACTCCCGGGGTCAGCCACACAGTGAAGCTCCCTCCACACCGTCCCATCACATACTCCCGGGGTCAGACACAGAGTGAAGCTCCCTCCACACCGTCCCATCACACACTCCCGGGGTCAGACAGAGTGAAGCTCCCTCCACACCGTCCCATCACACACTCCCGGGGTCAGACACAGAGTGAAGCTCCCTCCACACCGTCCCATCAGACATTCACGGGGTCAGACACAGAGTGAAGCTCCCTGCTTACCGTCCCATCACACACTCTCAGAGTCAGACACAGAGGGAAGCTTCCTCCACACCGTCCCATCACACACTCCCGGGGTCAGTCACAGATGGAATCTCCATCCAGACTATCCCATCACACTTTACTGGAGTTAGGTGTAGAGTGAATATCCCTGCACACTGCCCTATGTCTTTCTCCCTGGGTGGGGCACAGTGTGGATATCCGTCTAACACCATCTAATCAGACATACATTGGGTCAGACACAGAATGAAGTTCCCTCCATACTGTCCCATCAGACACAGCCGGAGTCCGACACAGAGTTGCTATGAAATTCCGTGAGTTCTGGGGATAAGGGAAACATTGGGATACAAGGAGAAGATCTGCATGAGACACACAGACCCACTCTCAGAGACAGATAGACACACACTGAGATTTGGTAGAAAGGTGTTCGTGATGGCCATCCTACTCCGTAGTGATGTTGCCCATCTGGGGGGAATCCTTTCCTGAAGCAGGTGTAACCCATCCCTTCCTCTGTTGAACAGCCTTCATCCAGGAGGCGAGTCTCACTCTGGCAGAAATGTCGATGTTGTAGCGCCTCAGCTCAGCAGTGATCAAGGTGAGACCACCGGTGAGGTCTGCCAGAGATGCCATACGAGTCCACGAGAATCCTTACATTTCGTGTTTCCAGTTTTAGGTTGTATCGTTTCTTATTTCGACCGCAGTAGTGGAATAACCCGATAGGCGCTGTAACCTATCCAGCTTGAGAGATCGATTGGGCAATTTTTAGGCCACCTTTTCTAGACCCTTCCTCTATTAGGGTGAGCAGTGCGGTCCCTAAATAGGGTTGCTCAGTCGCACAGGGGTCTGCGGAAAACAGCTGCCGCACAGTCCCAGCTGCTACAAACCAAATACCTTGTGCCGCTGCCGTGCAGGGTCCTGACTAGTAGCTCCCAGTCCATTCGCACCTGCTCCCATTGCCAGACGCCCCATCGCCGTCAGACCTCAACCATATGTAAGGTCCATGTATTGCTCACCGTGGTCAGAGGTGGATACCTGCGCAAGGATGATGTTCAAGTGCCACAGAGGGTGCGCCATCCCTAGTAGCACTATCTGCACCATGAGCAGGTAAATGCCGGTGGCAACAGTGATACCAGGACAACCGGTCCCACATCTTGGCTGCAGGAGGCTGCCGGATCCTTGATCTGTTAAGGCCCGCCTATTGCGCGCCGCCACGCACTGCTTTCCTGTCAGAGTGTGCTCTCTTAGCCTTGTCTCAACTGACTTACCACAAGGCAGTGGGGCTTCAGGGACAGTGGTTGACGGGCGCCAGGGCGTATCCACACAGTGGTGGGTCTGAAGGTTACGCCTCTGGGGCTCACTGATGCTCCGAGATCCCCTGTAGTTTAGCCTGGGACCGTAAGATACCCAGGTTCAGCACGTGGCCCCGGGAAGGCTCTGCAGGAGTCTTGGTGGTGGAGAGGCTCTGTACTGGTAGGAGGAGCCTTACACACTCGGCTCCTCTTTTCACCCTGTGTTGAGAAGGCTAGCCAGCGGAAACAGCTGTAAGCAGAGAGCACCGTGCGGTATACAGCATTCAACATGCACTAAGTACAAGCACTACCACACTACTGCACTGACGCTTCCCACATACCCTGTCATCAAATACTCTCATCCCACCGCTTCTCCACACATCCACACAGAGCATATGGTAGGCAATGTTGGTAATATTGGATTTGATATACCATGCACAGACAGATTGCTGATTCAGGAACGTAGCCCGTGGCAGGGGTGTCTGAACCCAGCGGACAAGGGTGAGGAGTGAAAGGTGTAGAGGGAACCTGAGGAAGAATTCTTCCTCCAGTGGGTCGGGAGGTGTCTTGTTAGGGATCTGGAACTCCCTGTCACAGCGGGTGGTTGGGGCATAGTCTCTCAGAGTGTAGAACCAGAAACCCGGCAACCACTTGAATGGCCGAGATAGAGAAGAGGGTGAACCCAGTGGAGGTGCGGTGGGGGGTGATTGGGGGCTTGGGGCGACAGAGTAGCGTTCTCAGAAAAAGTTGGTGAGGAGAGAGTGCTGGACTCTGGCAGGGATCGTGCGGAGGGAGCGCAGAACTGCTGGGAAGGCAAGGGAGTGCCGCGATATAGGAGTGGCCGTGAGGGAGAGCAGCAGTTGTGGGAGGGGCAATATGGCAGCGATGGGTGGTGCCTGGAGGGAGCACCACACTGCCGAAGGTACCGGCCGTTTTTCAATTTGACTTCTTTATTTCCCATCTCGATATTTCTGTCCTCGCTCCTCCACTCTGAGTTCCTCACAATCCTACCTCTCACCGCTGAACACTTACCCTCTCTCCATCTGCCCACCCTCCTGTCCCCATTCGCTCCCCCGCTCACTTCTGCAATCTCTCCACCAGCCATGTCGCTCTTCAATGGTCACAACAATTTGGGCAAGCTCGCCACCACTGGGAGCCACGACATCAGCAACTGCAGTTCCGGGACGACTGAATGGTCAGAGCCAGCTGATGCGCTCAAGATTGTATTCGCCCTCATCGTCCTGCTGGGTGCCCCCGGCAACGGCGCCGTCATCTGGGTGACAGGTTTCAATATGGAGAGGAACGTGTACACGGTGTGTTTCCTCAACCTGGCGGTGGCGCACCTGACCTACTGCCTCACCCTTCCCATCCTGCTGTCTGCAGCTGCCTGCCCGGTTTCCCTTCCAGTGACACATTCTGGGGATCACTCCGATGGATCTTCAGATTCCACATGACCGTCATTGCTGTGTTGTTGACCCTGATCAGTATCGTGCGGTGCCTGGCCGTCACTCGGCCCGTCTGGTTTCAGCACCACAAGGACCTGGTTTGGGTGCGTGCGGCCTGCTTCGGGGCCTGGGCCCTGGCCTCCCTCCTTTGTTTGCCTGAATTCTTGCATTTCTCCACTGATTCGCATTCGCGGGCGCAGATCTGGGTTGCGATAGAAGTAACTGGGAGCATCCTGTCCTTCGGCCCTCCCCTCCTGATCATGGCCGTGTGCTACATTTTGGTTGCCCGGACGGTGAAGAGGAAAATGTTCCCCAAATCCAGGTACCTCGTTCAACTCATCGTTACAATGGTCTCCGTTTTCATTGTCAGCTGGTTCCCCATCACTGTTTGCGACATTCTGTGGAAATTATCAGTATGCATTTCCATGCAGTCTTTGTACCTCACTTTCTCCCTGGCCTCCTTGAACAGCACAGTCAACCCTGTCATTTACGTCTTCTCCGGCCGTGACTTCCGCCAGGTCTTCAGGCGTTCCCTGGCCGCCACTCTCCGTCTGGCCTTCGCCGAGGAGAAGATGGAATTGGAGACTGATCCTCCCATCCCCACCGTTTGTGCGGTTTCTCCCCCCTCACAAGGGCACTTTAATGACTGTGATGTTGGACCATCAGAAGCAGGGGGAGGTGGGGGGTGTTCCTAATGGAGGTCTCTGTACATAGTTAGTCCAACTTCCCCTTAGGCCTAATGATCCCGGAAATACCCTCTCTACAGCTTTCAGATGTACAGTACCTCATTTTCCTGAATACTTTTCAAACCTTTCTCAGGTCTCAGCCACAGTCAGAGAAAACAGCCTAAAATTTCCCAAACTCTCCTTATGCCCTCTAATCCGGGCAGCACCTGGTGAACCCCTTTTGCACCCTCCCCAAAGCCCCCGCACTCTTCCTGTAACAGGATGACGAGAGATGTTGAATGCCCCCATTCACCTCCAATCGAGGCAGCATCCTGGTGAACCCGTTCTGCACCCACTACAGAGCCCCCACAAATCACTTGTAAGGTGGGGTAACCGGAAACAAGTGTTAAGCAGAAATCATGATGTTCATCAGACAGGATTGTAGGGGGGAAATGCTGATGGAATTAATTCAGTGGTTCAAATGTTTAATTTAGTATTAGTGATTACACACAGTCCGCAACCTGAAACTCTGACTCTTCTTAAGGTGTCCACAGAAAACAGACAAAATACCAAAAGAACCAATGACAGAAAATGATAGAAAACCGAAGCCCCTCCCCCTCCCACTCACAAGCAGTAGCAAAAGCATTGAACCTCCCCCCTCCCTCTCCACCCGACCTGCTCCATCAGGAGTATTAATCCTGGCCCCGACTCACCACCCAAGCCAGAGCAAAGCTCCTCGACACCATGATCGAGAGTCCGCCCAAAACACAGACGACTGCCCATCCCAACACGTCCACATCTCAGACGGGCTTCCTCTCCCAGTATCGATGGGCGAGAGGCACCGCTCCTGCCATAGCACGAGGGGAGGCCAGCGGCTCGCTGCAATCTGCAGGGGAGGCCAGCGGCTCGCTGCAATCTGCAGCGTACCCCAGACACGCTGCCACAGTCCCCCGCGGTGCTCCAGTGAGTGTTACCGGGTGTGGGCTGACTGGTTGACTGAAGATAGAAAAGTTACAGGATGCAGATACATTTCACGGGATCAAAGCGGAGAAGATAGACATCCCAATAAAAACCCTGCCTCACATTTCCAATGAGATTATCTTTCACATTCAATACATGCCATCTCCTATTGGAAATTTCAACCCTAGTGTAAAGATACCGGCTAATCCGTGCCTCTCAGAACCTTATAAACCTCTGCCAGGTCTCCCCTCAGCACCAGCTCCAGAAAAAAACAGCTCAAGTTTGTCCAACCTCTCCTTTTAGCCCACGCCTTCATCCTCGCTTTAATGGGAGCGAACAGAACTGAACGCAATACTCCCGAGTGGTCTCTGTAAAACTTTATACAACTGCATCATGTCATTTATATTCAATGCCCCGTCCAAAGAAGGCGAAGAAAGTACTTTCCAAAGAAAGTATGTCTTCATCAGCACCATATCTGGGGGCAGCACGGTCTTCATCAGTCCACTGTACAGGCCACTTGGATTCAATTTCCGCCGTCGCCACCTGTAAGGAGCTTGTATCCACGTGACAGCGTGGATTTCCTCCAGGTGCTCCGGTTTCCTCCCACAATCCAAAGATGTACCAGTTGGAAGGTTAATTGGTTTCTGAAAGATGTACTGTGATTAGGGAAAGGTTAAATCGGCAGCGTTGTTCAAAGGGCTGGAAGTGCCTATTCCCCACTGTAGCGGAACAAAATTAAAAACAGCTATTGTATAACTGTTAGTTGGGAACTATAGACTGTGGGTCTGTAAGATCTCGATGTACAGTTGTGCAATTAGGAGTGTTGTTATTAACTGCATACTTCCTTCTTTCTTTTGACCTCCCTCATGCTTGCCCGAGTTAGAGTTCATCTGTCGATTCCATGTGCACATCTGTAACTCATGTTGATCCCGCTTTGAAACCTTCTCCAGCGTCTTCTCCGGACAGGCTGGACTGCAATCAGATCGATTGCGATAATGGCTAGTGCGCATGCGTCTGATCGATCGTGCGGTGAATCGATTGGACCGCCTACGTGCAGGAGGAGCTCTCCCTTTTTACGCGGGGGCCTTCGCTTCCGTATTGTTTCGTTTCGGCGGGGCAGGTTCCGATCTCCTGCACAGTGAGTTACTCAGCGTGTTGTGTTACTAACATGACTCAATAAAAATGCTGAATGATACTAATCCGCTGTCGTTCTTGCTCCACCGGTGCGTAACACAAACGAAATCTGAATCCAAACTACTAAACCACTGTATCTTGTATATTCAATGCGACGCAGAAGGAATTAAATCGAACATAGAAGAGTACAGCACAGGAACAGGGTATTCGGCCCTCAATGTTCTGCCGAGCAAGCTAAATAGCAAATCAAATACGACTAAGAACTTAACCTCCTACCTTTGCAATATCTATATTCTACCATCTTTTTAATGTCCACGTGGCCATCTGAACGCCTTTTGAAAGCCTCTCATGTATTTGCCTCTACCAGCATACCAGGCATTGCATTCCAGGCATCCATTACTCACTGAATAAAGAATTACTTCCCCCTGAGCATACAGCCTCTCACCTACAGTGTATTCCCTTTGGTATTAGACATCTCCACCCTGGGTTACTCACTGTCCCCTCTACCTATGCCTTTCAGAATCTTATAGACCTCTATCAAATCTCCCTCAGTCTCCGCAGTTCCTCAGAAAACAACACAATATAATGTTGTGGAATTAATATGGTAAATGAAAAAGCATAACACTCTTTCTACTCCATCCCTTGCGTACAGCCAGGATGAACCAGAAAGGGAACGGCCCTCTGCACCATCTCATCTCACGAACCGATCAAGTTATCAATCAGACACCGAGAGTAACTTTCCGCGTTACCTCTCAGAAATAAGAGCAGTGCGGTCAGAGGCCACTTCGTTAGGCAGCTCCTGTCATCTATGAGTGCATGTAGCTACTTCCTCTACCGGTACCGAGCTTCTCAATCAACTTTACCTCCAACTTCCACCCTGCCCTCAAATTTACCTGGTCGATTTTCGACACTTCCATCTCGTTTCTTGATTTCGTTGTCTCTATCAATGGAGACCGTTTATCCACTGATGTCTATTGTAATCCTACTGACTGACACAGCTATCTGGATTATACCTCTTCCCACCCTGTTACTTTTAAAAATGTTTTTTCCTTCTCCCTGTCACCTCCGCATCTGCTCTCAGGATGAGGCTTTTCATCCTGAACGAAGGAGATGTCCTCATTCTTCAAAGAAACGGGCTTCCCTTCCTCCTCCATCAACGTTGCCCCCAATCACATCTCTTCCATTTCACTTTTCTTTTCCTTTTCAATATTTCTAATTAATTTTCACATAGAAGAATACAGAGTATGCGAGCATATATATTGGTGAAAAAAGTGTTAGAATAGTACCGAATACGTTTTAGTTAAATCACACTTGCAATCGCAGTACATTATATTCACAATCAACCACGAACATTAATTAACTTGTGATTTGAATTGCAATCATTATATTGCAAAAAAAAAGAATCGGGACCCAGTATCAAAATCGAAGCTGTTTGGTAAAGAAAGAAAGACGGAAAAAAGATCCTTATCACATAGTGATTTATGATATTAGCCAACGTGTGTGCTTTAACGCCAATTCAAAAGTTTTGAAAGTAGTTCAGAAATGGTTCCCACAATGTTTGAAAGTCTTGGTCAGAATCAGAAATTGATCAACGGATCTTCTCTGAATTTAAGCTCGTGTCAGTGGTGGAGGAAGATACAGAAGTGAAATTTAAGAGACTACTAGACAGGACTATGGAGGAATTTAAGGTGTAGGTTTATATGGGAGCCAGGGTTTATGGGTCAGCTCAGCATTGTGAGCCGAAGGTCCTGTACTGTACTGTATGGTTTTATGTTCTATAATATTACGTAACCATTGAGCGCGAATAGGCGGAGCAACATTCGTCCATTTGTGCAACACCTCCCTCCTAGCTATAAGAGAAATAAAGGTCAATATATGCAAATCGGAAGTTATGTCTTTTTCTCCAACAGTACCAAACAAGGCAGTCAAAGGGTTAGGCTTAAAATTTACTTTAAAAGGTACAAAAAAAGTTAGGAATATTTCCTTCCAGTATTTTACCAGACTCGGACATGTCCAAAATATATGGATTAGTGAAGCTCCTCCAATGTTACATCTATCACAATAAGGGTATATGTACGGATAAAAAGGAGATAGTTTGTCGTTGGACATGTCGGCCCAGTGTACCACTTTAAATTGTAGGAGGGAGTGGCGAGTACACAGTGATGAAGTGTTCTCCAATTTAAAAATTTCATTCCAAGTATCCTCAGATGTTAAAATCTGTAAATTTTGTTCCCAGGTATTTTTAATTCTGCCTAAAGAAGCCTATCTTATTCCCAACAACATACCATAAATATTGGATATTGAGCCATTATTAAAAGTTTGCAAATTAGAAATTAGGTCTAATAAATTCTTATCAGGACTCATAGGAAATATATGTATTTTAGATGTCAGAAAGTCTCTAATTTGTAGATCTTGAAAAAAGTGGGATTTTGTTAAGCTATATTTAGCAGGCAGTTGCTGAAAGGAAAAGAGAATTCCTCCAGCAAGCAGACACTGGAAGCATTTAATACCCAATTTATCCCATTGCTTAAAAACCAGCTGAAACAGGACAGTAAAGGAAGAGTAGGAGGTAACGAGGTCTCAACATGAGGAATATAAAGCAATAGATCTTATGCTAGAGCGAAACTTTGTGGGTAGTACCTCTCCTTAAAATACCAGTGATATCACTAGATTCTCGAAAAGCAATAGCTGAGGGTTCTATAGCCACATCCTTGTCTGGTTCCACGTTGGAGTTTATAAGGTTTAGAATTCTGAAAGTTAGTAGGAACCCGAGCAGAGGGAGAGAAATAAATTAATTTAAACTATTGAATAATATCGGGCACAAAGTTAAAATTTTCTAAGGTTTCAAATAAATAGTCCCATTCAACCCGATCAAAAGCCGTCTCAGCGTCTGGAGATTTCACGCATTTCGATATCTCCTTAGGAGAATACATTACATTTCATAAATGACGAATATTAATATCTGAATAGCGATTTTTAATAAATCCAGTCTGATAATCAGATATGATAGATGGTAAAACATTTTCAAGCTTACGATACAAAACTTTGGATAGAATTTTAGTATCAACATTCAGTAAAGATATTGGTGTATATGAACAGCATTCAGTTGGGTTCATACTTTTTTTTAAGAATAAGCGAAATGGAAGCTTCATAAAAAGATTGTGGCACCCAACCCAACTTAAAGGAATCCGAAAAATCAGAACATAAATGGGGTAGAAGCAATGAGGAAAAAGCCTTGAAAAATTCTCCAGAAAATCCATCAGGACCTGGAGTCTTCTCGGAGAACAATGAACGTACAGCCTACGTAATTTCCTCATAAGCAATAGTTTGATCCAACTGCTTTCGATTATCAGTAGAAAGTGCAGGGAAGTTTAATTGGTCTAAAATTTTTCATTACCGTATCGTCTTTAGGAGAGTCAGAACTATTAAGTTTAGAATAATTTCATATAAAGGTATCACATATCTTATTTGTCAGTTGTCTTATCACCACAAGCTTCAACAGTTTCTTTCATTTGCCGTTTATATATAAAGATGTTTAATTCGTCAGCCAATAATTTACCTGTTTTGTCTCCATGAATACAGAATTGACTTTTATATTTTAGGAGCTGACTTTCAATTGGATATGTTAAAAGAAGATCATATTTTGTTTTAATTTCAACACGTCTTTTATATAAAGCAGTATCTGGAGCCAAAGCATATTTTGGTCTATTTGTTTCAACTGATTAGCTGAGTCAATGGTCTCTTTATTAGCTTTTATTTTTCTGAACACTTGCAGTATAAGGAATAATTTGTCCTCTGTTATAAGCCCTGAGAGCATCCCATAGAATAAGACTGGAAGTCTCTTCTAGCTTTTTTTAAAAAAAAAGAATAATCTGTTTCTCTATAAACTTTAAAATATCCTTATCAGATTGCAAAGTTAGATTAGGAAGGATTAGGAAGTTCATTAGGAAGGATTGAATAATAAATAAAACTGATGTGTTAAGGGTAACTGGATTAGAAGATGACCGGTATAAAACTGGATCTAATCAGCAGTTAATGTTTCCTCCCAACACTAATGAATGAAGACTCAAATCTGGCAAGAGTGAAAAAAAAAACCGTCAAAGAAGTCTGGATCGTCTACATTCGGGTATACTGATTAACGAAAACTTTTAATTTTATTATCTAATTTTCCTGACACTATAACAAAACGCCCTTTAATATCAGACACTATGTTGGACAAAGGAAAGAGTATTATCTATAAAAATTGAAGCTGCTGGATTTAGCTCAAAAAGAGAAATGAAAATGCAGTTCTTTCCATCTGCTAAAAAGGCGTGGATTGACACATTTACGTACATGAGCTTCTTGTAAAAATAATTGAATAAAGGACCAACATCCGCGACCCTCTAGTCCACGGTAACCTCTCCTGACCCTTTGATGATGCAAAGATCATCGCCAGAAGCTCAGCAATATCCTCCCTCGCCTCGTACAGTAGCCTACGGTACATCTTATCCGGTCCCGTGATGCTTTCCAAAAGCCCCAGAATATCCTCTTATTTAAAATCTATATTCTCAGGCTTTTCAGTCTGCTGAAAGTCATCACTGCCACCATCAAGATCCTTTTCCATAGTGAATACTGAAATAAGGTATTGATTAAGTACTAATGTTACTCCTCCAGTTCCATACACACTCCCCCACTGTCACAATTTATAGGTCCTATTCTTTCACGTCTTATCCTCTTGCATTTCATATACTTATAGAATGCCTTGGGCTTTTCCTTAATCATGCCCCATGGCCTTTGGCCTTTTCCTGGCCCCTTCTGGCTCTCGTCATTTCCTTCTTAATCCCATTTCTATTAGCCATATAATCTACTAGAGCTCTAAAATTAGCTACCTCTCCGAACCTTTTGTAAGCTTTTCTTTTCTTCTTGACT
Source organism: Hypanus sabinus (assembly GCF_030144855.1). Lineage (NCBI taxonomy): Eukaryota > Metazoa > Chordata > Chondrichthyes > Myliobatiformes > Dasyatidae > Hypanus > Hypanus sabinus. The sequence goes on along the minus strand of NC_082729.1, from coordinate 22,713,647 downwards.
AGATTTATTGCAGTCTTTGTATACCACGGTTCCGGTACCCTACCTTAACTTCCCTTTCTCGTTGGACCGTTCCTATACAGAACTCCATACAAATATCCCCTAAATAGTTAGCACATTTTCCCGTACTTTTCCCTGAGAACATCTGTTTCCACTTTCAGCCTTCAATTTCCTACCTGATAGCCTCATAATTCTCCTTACGTCAATGAAAAGCTTTTAAGGTTGTCTGTTCCTATCTCTCAACAATGCTATTGTAAAGGAGACAGAATTATGATCACCATCTCCAAAATGCTGTCCCACTGAGAGACCAGACACCTAACCATATTTATTTCCCAATACTAAATCAAGTACAGCCTGTCGTCTTGTTGGCCTGACGACGTATTGTGTCAAGAAACCTTCCTGAACACACCTAACAGACTCCACCCTATCTCAACCCCTTTCTATAGGGAGATGCCACTTGATATTTGGAAAATTCAAATCTCCCATCACGACAATTATGTTATTAATACAACTTTCCAGGATGTTTCCCTATCTGCTCCGCGATATCCCTGTTACTATTGGGCGGCCTATAAAAACACCCAGTAAATTTATTGACCCTTTCCTGTTCCTAACCTCCACCCACAATGACTTCGGAGACAATCCCTCCATGGCGTCCACCTTTTCTGCAGCCCTGACACTCCCTCTGAGCAACAGTGCCACGTCCCCACCTCTGTTGCTTGCCCTAACCCCCCGACAGCCTGTCCTTTCTGAAACATCTAAAACCCGGCACTTGAAGTAACCAATCCTTTCCCTGAGCCATCCAAGTCTCTGTAAAGGCCACCACATCATATCTCCAAGTACTGTTCCACGCTCCAAGCTCATCCTCTTTGTTCAAAACACTCCTTGCACTAAAATAGACAGATCGCAAGCCTTCGATCTGAGCTTGTCTACAAGCTTTCTCTATTTTTGATCTAACTTCCTTTTCCCCAGTCTCTTCAGTTCGATTCCCACCCACCAGAAATTCTAGTTTAAACTCTCCCCAATAGCCTTGGCAAACCTCCCGGCGGATATTGATCCCCCTGGGATTCTAGTACAACTCGTCCTTTTTATAGATGTCACATCTGCCCCAAATGAGGTCTGAATGATCCAGAAACCTGAGTACCTGACACTTGCTCCAATTCCTCAGCCCCGCATTTATCGTCCACCTCACTGTATTTCCATTCTCATTGTCGCGTGACACAAGCAGTAATCCAGAGATTACTACCTTTGGGGTCCTGCTTCTCAACTTTATTCCTTTTGTTGTATTTTATGTTTTTTCTGAAGTTTATTATCAAACAAATATTTCCATATGTTGTGTTTCAGAGATTGTACAAGTATATCATATATGTCCCAAATATGAACATAGTATTTATCTGAGGTATACACTTATAGAAAAGAGTGGAAAGAAAAAAAAAACAAGCAAAAGGAAAAAAAATCTATGTAGAAGTAGAGAGTGATTTTTTTTTACAACATATTTATTGATTTGTGAGAATAAAATCAGGCCTATGAGGCACTAGGTAGCTAAACCATTTTTCCCAGTATGAATCAAATTGTTCCAACTTATGATTAACAGATGTTGTTATCTTCTCCATTTTCTAAATGTCCATTGTAATCTATATCCATGCATTTAAAGTTGGGCTCCACTGTGATAACCATTTCCTAGTAAGAGTCTTTTTTACCAGCCACCAACAGTATATTCATTAAATATTTATCTCTTTTCAAACATTCTGGTGCGAAATACCCAAAATATATGGTCTTACCCACTAAGGGTATTCACATTTAAAGGTGTCTTGTAGGGCATTGTGTATTACCCTCAAATAGTCTTTGATAACAGGGCAGTCCCAGAAATATGATAAAGATTTGCATTTCGATTTCTACAATTTTTCCAGTGTTACGTATTCAGGCAACAATAAATATATGAGTTAGTCAAGGGTTTATATAACAAACAACACGTTTATTAAACACTGAAAACAAACCCCCCAAAAGTAAACAAACACTAACGTAACCGGAAATCAGCTGCTGTGTGGCAGCTTAAACAGTTCTTAAAGCGATGTTGCAAAAACAGTTCTTTTAAGTAGTATTGCCGAAAGGTAAAAATGCTCACAGTCCATTTAAAAGGAGAGACTTTATAAGACGATTTAAATTCTCTTTCACGTCGTTTTGCTTCGATCCCCGACGTCGAACTTTTCCCACGAAGAATTTACGAAACGAAACGGCTTAAAGGCACTGACCTTAACTTTATCACACTATCCTCAATCTTCTGCTATCCCGCAGAGATTAACACGAGAACAGTCAACGAAATTCTTCCGAATAAAGATTAAACAAGGGCGAACCCGTTTCACCGTCGTAAATCGATTCTCCTCGATCTTTAACTCCTGAACTCCGATCTTCACTCTCCACTGTTTTCTCAACTAGCAGTATTGTAAAGAAACTGCTGGCAATGACCTTTTAAACTTTAGGCATTAGATAAAACTTAATTTTTCAACTAAACTGCGTCATCACATTAAATCACGCAGTGGCGTGAAGTCCACTTGGCAAATCCAGCCACGAACTGCCCCTCCTCACAGGGTGAGGTCTTCCTTTTATAACCTGTAAAAAAAACCTGTCACATGATCTCTACTGGCGGGAAAATGACGTCACTCCAACATCACAAGACCATTACCTCAAGTCCAGTACAGCGTCAACCCCAGTCACGTGACAAGGGTCCCACTGTCACGTGTCACGAGTACGTAACACCAGCAAGCAGGGAAGTTACTATCATAATGGATTTTCTGAGAGGGTGTAGGAAAAAAATATAAGGAATAAAACATTAGAGCAATTATAAAATAGGCTGAAGGAACTAGAGAAAAACACATATTGAATCTGGCACAGGATGCATCAGAGGAAACTAAAAAAAAGGAGAATTGAATTAATAAACACACACAAAATGCTGGTGCAACACAGCAGGCCAGGCAGCATCTATAGGGAGAAGCGCTGCCGACGTTTCGGGCCGAGACCCTTCGTCAGGACTAGTTAATTAAATTCATAGTTCGGCTATGCACGAGATCATGAAAAATTTAATGTTTCTGAAACAGAGACATCATGAAACTGGATCTAAGTCTATGAAAATCCTTGCGCGGAAACTGAAGAAAAGATAGCTGACAATACAATCCATAGAATTAAGGATCCAAGAACGAAAATGATAAAAAATAAGCTAAGTGAAATTCAGGAAGCTTTTGCAGTGTTTTACAAAACGCTATCTTCCAAGGTTCCAGGGGGAAGCATTACCCAAACTTTAACCTTCCTGAATTCTCTAGACTTACCCACTTTAAGCGAAGAACAAAAAAGAACGTTGACCGCTGACATAACTGGGGCTGAATTAAAAGCTGCAATTAGTGGGCTTGAATTAAGCAAGACACCATGATCAGATGGGTATATGGCAGAGTGGTACAAAAAATTCAAAAATGAGTTAATTCCTGTTTTACTCCCCACTCTGAACCGGGCTCTAGAAATGGTACAAATGCCACGCAGTTGGAAGGAAGCAATGATCTCAGCTATACCGAAAGAAGGAAAGGATAAAATGAAATGCAGTTTATTTAGACCAATATCCGTTCTTAATGTAGATTACAGATTATTTACCTCCATCATGACCAAACGATTAGAAGAGTTTCTACCCATACTGATAGGTAACGATCAGACAGGTTTTATACGACAACGCCACAGACGAGACACTATACGAAGGACACTTCACATTATGGATCATATACAAAAAAAAATCGAAGCAATAGTGATAAGCGTGGACGCTGAAAAGGCATTTGATTCGGTTAATTGGAATTTTCTTTAGAGAGTTTTACATAGATTTGGTTTCCAAGACACAATTATTGTGTTTACTGTCCTACTGCAAGGCTTAAAAGTCAATGGCTATTTATCAAATAGTCTTACCCGAGAAAAGAGCACGAGACAGGGTTATGCGTGGTCACCGCTATTCATCACATTATATCCGGAACCATTAGCTCAATACATCATACAAAATGAGGATATTAGGGGAATTAGTATTAAAAGGACTGAGCATAAATTGGCTTGTTCTGCGGATGACATTTTGATCTATCTAGGGAAACCAACATACTCTACCTAAATTGATGCAATCCTTTGAACAATATAGTCAATTATCAAGATACAAGATCAACATAGATAAAACGCAATTACTTTCATATAACTATCGCCCACCAAGAGAAATTGAAAGTCGATGTCCTTGGGCATGGCAAACAGAGTCTTTCAAATATTTGGGCATCATTATGCCAAAAGATTTGGCAAAATTATCAGAATATATTTATCAGCCTTTTGTGAAAAATTAAGGAAGATATGGCAGGATGGAACGTGATTCCTTTTTTATTAGTCTCAGTTTAAGGATTGAGTCTATTAAAATGAATATACTGCCCAGATAGTTATATCTCTTTTAGACCCTACGAATAGAGATTAATCAAAATCAATTCAATGAATTGAACAAGATGTTATCAAGGGATGTTTGGCAAGGTAAAAGGCTTAGAGTTCGTCTCAAAACTTTGCAATTAGCAAAGGAAAAGGGAGGATGGGGCCTACCTTCTCTTGGAGATTATTATTTGGCAGCACAGTTGAGAGCTGTGATATGTTGGTGCAACCCATCATATGACGCTCAATGGAAAACATTGAGGAGCAGATCCTTCCCATCTCCATACAAACAGTTTTGGTTGATAACAACCTTGAAAGATACATAAATGCTAATGATAACCCATGGGTGAAATTGACTCTGAAAACATGGAAAACTACTATTAAAGAATTAAATTTAGAGGGAGATATTGGAAATCTTAAATGGTCTGCATATGACTCGGATTTTACGCCAAATAAACTGGATTCTAGATTCAAGGACTGGAGAGCTAAAGGAATAACAGTTCTTTGCCACGTAATGAAAGAAGGAACACTGTTCAGTTTTGAAATGCTTAAAGAGAAACGTTTATTTGAAAAACAGGACGTTTATCGGTATTTACAGATGCGACAATATGTTAATAGGACGCTTAAAATGAAACCAAGGCAAGAACATGTTTGTTAGAACTATTTAGAAAAGCATGTAATTCAGACAACGGCAGTGGACGCATTTTAAGCGTGAATAAATGTTTGTCAAATCTTAAACCATATTCGACTTCATACATTCAAACAAAATTGGAGAAGGAAGGAGGGATAATTATATCTGAGGAAGAATGGACAATAATTTGGAGGTATCAATGGAAGTGTACCAGTTCACGGAAATGGAGGGAGCTGGGATGGAAAAATTTAACTTCCTTCCTAACTCCCTGTACTCTTTTTTAGGACCTCTTCCCTTTTCCTACCTTTGCCATTGGTACCTCTATGTACCACGACCTCTTCCTGTTCTCCTCCGCACTGCAGGATACCTTGGACGCGATCCGAAACACCCCGGACCCTGGCACCTGGGAGGCAAACTACCGTCCGAGTTTCTTTCCTGCGTCCACAGAATCGCCTGTCTGAATCCCTGACTATAGAGACCCCTATCACTGCTGCCTTCCTCTTCTTTTCGCTACCCTTCTGAGCCACAGGGCGAGATTCATGCTGGAGGCACGTCCACTGCAACTTCACCCAGGTAAGCTGTCTCCTCCACCTCTCCCCCAGCAGTACTCAAGCAGGAGTACTTATTGTCAAGGGGTACAGCCATAAGGGTACTATCTTGTGACTGACTCTTCTTCTTCTTCCTCCTGACTGTGACCCACTTGCCCGTCTCCCGTGAACTCGGTGTGACCACTTGTCTTTACTCCTTTCTGTCACCTCCTCGCTCTCCCTGACCAGGCGAAGGATACAAGCTGCATCTCCAGTTCTCTAAATCGGTCCCTCAGGAGCTGCAGCTCGACACAGCGGTTACAAATATAGCTGTCCGGGAGGCTGGGAGACTCCAGGGCCTCCCACACCCGATACCGAGCACTGAAAACAGGCTTCAAACACATTCTTCCTCTTTTCCCCAAATAACACAGGTAACCCTACATCGCCTTGTCCCGTTATCGCCTAGCCCCTTGAGGCAACGCCCTCTCACTCCGCTGCCTGCTGAATATGGCGGCCTTCTTTTCAAACCTTCCGCGCTGGGCTGGCTGACGTCACGCGCCAGCGCAGTCTCGCCTCCCTTTTATCCCAAGTAGTAAAAAAATCTTTTCGATTTTCTATGTTAATGTTGTACTGAGTGATTTCAATGTGACTTGTTGGTGTTATTGACTCAATTTCCTCAAACTGAGTTCTGTGGAACTGCATATCAGGGCGTGATTTCCGCCCTTTTTCTCAACATCCGCTGGCAGCTCTTTCCAGTCACGTACACACCTCTTGTCAGGCATGCACGGACAAGTTCCTTCCAGTTGCTTTCAGCGTCCTTCTTACCCTGTCGTATTTAGTATCGGGTGTAACTTATTTACTGGACCCTCCTACTATTAATTTTGCAGTTTACTAGTAAACTATCACTTACTGCTAAATCGTCTCAGCTGCTCTGCTTTTGATGCTTTTGATTCAAGCTCCCTCCCCATTTCCTAACACTGTGTGAAAATTACCCCGCTTCTCCTTTGAACTTCCCCTCTCTCCTTAAATACTTGTCCTCCAGCATTTGATATTACTAGCCCCAGTGGGGAGGGGGGTGTGGAGATTCTACCTGTCTACTCTATCTTTGATTCCCCGGACTTCTATCGGGATCTCCGTGTTCGAGTGTGGGCCGAGTGGTCTGTTTCTGTGCAGTACTCTTCTGTGTTCTATGGTCTATAACGAAAAGTAGAGTGAAAGAGACCTCAGTATCCTTTATTTTAATCTCACACTTGTTCGAAATTGTGTTTGGAAGTAAGAAATATGAGCTTTCCATAAGAAAGCTTTTCCATAACATAAGAAATATGTTCATGAAAACGCGGAGGAAGTTCTTAACTCCCATTAAATGACGTGTTGGCTGAAAAGTCCCCTCCCTTCTGGTATTGTATCACGTACCCAATGTGCACACGCATCCTGTCCAGTACGCCAATTTTGTCCCGAATCGGCGCGATTGCGAGAATGTGGCAAGTGCGCATGTGCTAACCGATCGCGTAGTGAATCGGTTTGGCCTCCCACTAACCGGCTTTACGAATCTATTGTGATTCTTGGATATGGAAGTGATATTACCGTGAAGGTTCTTGGGAAATCAAGGGCTTGGTGGAGATCTGGTGTGTTTACAGTCGTTTTATGAGAAGTCCGGACAAAGAATTAACAGACACAAACTTCCCTAGTGTAAATAGGAACCAAGAGGTTATTTTACAATTTGTAAAACTGTGGATAGGGCACGTCTGGAGAAGAGCGTAATGTTCTGGTCGCCCCACTAGAGGAAGGATGTTGAGGCTTTGAAGAAAGTACAGAGGAGCTTTCCCAGGATGCGGCCGAGTTAAGTGGGCAGGTGCTATCGTGAGTGGAAGGACAAACGTATGTTGTTTTCTTTCGAACGGCGGAGGCTGAGGGGAGATCTGGTAGAGGCTTAGAAGATTATGAGAAGCACAGAGAGAGTAAAAGGGAGCATCTGTTTTCCAGATTAGGAATGTGTAATACCAAAGGGCATGCATGGAAGGTGAGATGGGGTAGGTTCAAAGAGGATTTGAGGGGAATTTGTTTTTTACTCAGAGAGTAGTGGATGCCCGGAATTCGCTGCCGGGTCTAGGAGGGGAGGTATTTACAATAGAGGCTTTTAAGAGCTGTTCAGTTAGACACATGAATTTGATGGAGGGATATGGACATTGTTTAGGTAAGAGGTATTAGTTTTGTGCTTATTTAATTCACTTTTAGCCGGTTTGGCACAGCTCTGTGGGCCGAATGGGCTGTTCCGGTGCTTTTCTGTTCCATGTTTCAAGGAAGAAGATGAGGTGAAGAGTGAAAAGCAAGACAAAGAATAAAGCTGTCCTGCTCGTCTCTTTACTGGAAATTTCTTCAAGTAAGACAGATAAGTAATTCCCATTGATAAGAGTGGCCTATAAGGTAGTTTGATTTAAGCGTGACGTAATTCACAGAAAAGAGGTACAGAATCATTAAGAATACAATACACTGAACATTTGCAGATAATCGGATAATCATAACAAGACATAAGGAAGAGCAAAGAAAGTTCGTCTGCAAGAAAAATGACGAATTAGTTATTTATAGAAGTATTTATGTATTGATTTCAATATTCACTTTTAGATAAAGAATTGAATAGGCCCTTCTGGCCCAACAAGCCTTGCGCCCCCAACTCCCAGGAACCCAGCTATTTAATACAGCCCCAATCAAAGGACATTTTTCAATGATCAATTAACCTACCAAACAGCACATCTTTGGATTGCGGGAGATCCCGGAGGAAACCAACGCGGTCACGGGGATGGCATGTTGCAGTTGGGCAAGGCGTTTGTTAGGCAGAAACTGGAGTGTTGTGTGAAGTTCTGAACACTGCAGAAGAAGCATATGGTAACTATACAAAGAATGCAGAAGTATTTAACAGGAACTGGAACTGAAGACAGCCGTTAACAGCACAGGTCGGAGGTACTTGTGCTTATTCTGACTGTGGGGTGAAACCTTCGAGGTTTACAAAGCCACGGGAGAGGCTGGAGACGGTCACATTCCATACCCAGCATAAGGGAGTCTAAACCTAGAAGACACAGGTTTTAGTTGTGAATGGAAAATTTTAAAGGCTCATTTTTTTTCGCACATTAAATAGTGTGTGAATGCAAGAAGTTGCCAGAGGAAGTGATGGAAGCGAGTTAAAAATATAAACGTGAATAAACACAAGTTAATTGCCAAATGTTGTGCAAATAATCGCAACATTTATGGGCATCATAGAACTCATGATGATTTTTATTCTCTTTACAAAAATAAGACACCGTGTGAAGCTCACTCTGCACCATCCCTTCACACCCTTCCGGGTTGAGAGACAGCGTGAAACTCCATCGGCACGGTCCCTTCACACATTCTCGGGGTCAGATACAGAGTGAAGCTCCCTCCACACTGTCCCAGCACACACCACCAGCATCAGACAAAGATTGATTTTCCGTCCACGCAGCCTCATCAGGCAGTACTAGGGTCAGAAACGGAGTAAAAATCCATCCACAACGTCCTATCACATACTCCCGGGGTCAGACACAGAGTGAAACTTCCTCAGCTCCGCGCAATTACAGCCTACCAGGGTCAGATACAGAGATAGGCTCCTTCTACACCGTCCCTTGACAATCCAGGGGTCAGATACAGCGTGAGGTTATTTCAACACCATCTCATTACGCACTCCAGGCCCTCTCTTGGCTGTCCCACTCTCTTGATCAGGTACAGAATGAAAATTATTCTGCACCGTCCCATCAGAGAGTCGCAAGGCGTAAGATAGGAATAGAATTAATATTTGTTATTTCTCAGAAGTTAAATCAAAGCATTGCCTGGTTTACATGTAAACACAATGCATAGAACGGCGTGTGCCTGATGCTTTAATAACCTTTCTAAGACCGATCCTGCCATGCAGCATCCGAGGCATGTCTGTACAAGGTAGAAAACTCTTCGTGGGCATCGTATTCATTGACTCGAATTATGAACTGAAATGACAAATATAGGTAATTTTAATCACCAGCAGGCCAAAATCTATACACCCAAGATTATTTAGGAAGCAAAATCTTTGTTGCCCAGTGCTAATATAAAATAGTAACATCATGAATCTCGAATCTAATCACCACGCACTTAGATAACCACAGTATACTCACGGAAGAGCAAAAAAGGATGCCACAACGGTATGAAAGGCTATAAAGAACGACAATACCAGATCCTGAAATACTAAAATAATCCCAGCAGAAAAACAGAAATCTTTCATATTATTATATTGACGAGCAAATGCCATTTGTTTCTACCCCAAACACCCCACATACATCCTGTTCCCTCACACCCATCTAGTTGTAAACGCTCCACCGTTACGTGCACACACTGACCACAGTCAATCCGGATCGGAAACATTTTCTCCTCGCTGACAACACAGGTGCACCTCATTCTATCACGCAGGGCATGCCCACTTTTTATTGTTGCCATCAAAGAAGAGGTACAGCAGCTTGAAGACGCACACTCAACGTTTTATTAACGATTTCTCCCCTTCACCATCAGTTCTCTGAATGGACAAATAACCCATGTATACTGCCTCTCTAATTTTGCTTTAATTTGGCACGTGTGCACTACTTCCTTATTTTATCTATCTATATACTTATCTATCTATCTATCTATCTATCTATCTATCTATCTATCTATCTATCTATCTATCTATCTATCTATCTATCTATCTATCTATCTATCTATCTGTCTAACTGTCTGTTTATCTCTATGTGTATATTTCATCTGGTAATTTATAGTTTAAAAATATTATGTATTATAATTTAACCTCTGCCTCAAAAGAACTAATTTCACGAATATGTTAGTAATATTTTCTCTGATTGACTGTCTCCCGCAGTTTTCAAAACAACCATCCAGTTTCAGTAATGCACACCCAACAATACACCCTTTCCGCCCTCCCCACATACAGCCCAGACACACCATACCACGCACACAATCTGTCCCACAACCTCCTCATACACAGTTTGACCGACACTCACAGCCAGCCAGATGCACACTCATCGACCCTGTCCCACAAACATACCCAAAACAGCAAACCTCTTCACACCCCACACACATCCATACCCCTCCACGACACATATTTCAAGATACAAAAACACATCCCTTGAGTGCTGGATGTTGAAGATATTGGACAAGTGGTGCTTATGGCGAGCTGGTGCTGTTTTGAGTCAGGAGGTCAAAATTAATGCCCAAAGTGAAAGTTGCATACACATCCCATCTGACCTTTCAGCTGTATGTAAACCAAGGCTGCTGCATCTCAGCCGCAACGTTCATTCAACTTGGTAGCAGGCAATTGGCGCTCTGTGAGGTTAATTGACATTAAAAGGATGTCGGTGGTGCTGAACTGTGGCAATTCTTTCCAAAATGTTCCATGCCGACCTATTCATTACTTGTATTGCAATTGTTATGCACTTTTCGAACACTATTTTCCGGCTCTAACATAGTCCTAACATGGGGCAGCGTAGTGGTTAGTACAACTCTTTACAATACAAGCGCCCCGGGTATGTTCTCCACCTGACTATGTCTGCTTCCTCTTGGTGCTCAAGTTTCCTTCAAAGGTCCAAAGACGTACCGGTTGTAGGTTAATTGGTCATTGTAAATTGTCCCCTGATTAAACCGGGGTTAATTTGGGGGATTATAGGGCGCTGTGGATGGAAGGGACGGAAGGGCCAATTACGCACCGCATGGCAAAATGCTACCGCCTGTTAACACTGCACTTTCTCTGCAATTGCAACACTTTAATCTGCATTATGTTGTTGCTTTCCCTTGGACTACCTCAGTACACTGAAACGAGGAAATGGTCTGTATGGATGGCATGCAACCAAGTTGTTAACTCTACCTCGATACATGTGACAATAATAAATCAATTGACCAGTTTACCAGCACATAGAATTGTAATAAACACCCAATAACAACAACGCTCTTCCAGTACTGTCTGTCTTCTATGGACAATGCAATTCTGAATCAAATGTATGAAATCTCTGTGGATCCCATGCATACTGTACAAAGAATCCCATGTTCTAAATATTTCAGCAGTGAAATTATTTGGAATGCAACCTTTAACACATTTTCCTTTCAAGAAAAGATGCAATGCAGGATTTCGGCACAGGATGAAGCTCCATGTACACCGTCTCACCGTTTGAAAGGAAGCATGCCACACACCATCATAAATACTCTATATCACAGTAAACTTCTGGGGCCAATGGACTCAGACAACTGAACCTATTTGTATATCCGTGTGGTTAAGGTCCTGCCATTAGCTCTCCACAGGGTCAGATATAAAATGAAGCTCCTTCTAAACAATCAAATCAGATACAGCTAGGGTCAAATATGGATTTCAGCTCCCACTACATCATTACATCACACCCTCTCAGGTTCAGACACGGCGTTCAGGTCCTATGCGACATCCGATTATACATTGCCAGGTTCAAACGCAGAGTGAACTTATGCAGCATCTCATCAGACACCAGCAAGGTTGGACACAGTGGATTGAAATTCAGAGCTTAATTTATTATGCTAATTCTTAAAATAAGGAAACTAGTTCGTTGTTCTCTGTGTGAGTTCAGTATTATCTCCTGGTGTCATCGAATAACTTCCTCAAACTGAGCTGTGTCTTCTGCTGGCTTCTGGTCACTGTTTGTGGCCCAGTCTGGGCCCTAAGCCATCTCAGCTCTGGGCTTGCAGTACGTCACTGTCAGCCAGGCCTCCTTCAAAAGTGCCCTCAACCCCTTTCACTACATATTGCAGACCACCCTTCCCGTTGGTCTTCAGTCGCTTTCTAGCCAATCCACTCTATCTGGTCTTAGGGAGTGGGAAGCATTGAAATGGGGAGTGGATGGGGGTCAGAATGGGAGACTTCGCTTGATAACGGAAGTAGATACTTGTTAGAGGGGGTTTACATATTGATACGGATTCAGCAACAATAAATATATAAGTGAGGCAGGGTTTTTTTTTAATAACAAATAAAACATTTATTAAACACTGAAAAACAAACCCCCAAAAGTAAACAAACCACTAACGTAACCGGAAATCAGCTGCTTTGCGGCAGCTTAAACAGTTCTTAAAGGAATAAAGCGAAAACAGTTCTTAAAACGATGCTGCAAAAATAGTTCTTAAAAGCAGTACTGCGAAAGTTAGAAATGCTTCCAGTCCATTAAAGTAGAGACTTTTTAGAGCATTTAAATTCTCTTTCACGTCGTGTTGTTGCGGTTCCCAGTCGAAATATACTTTTCCCGGAGAATTTACGAAGATGAAAATGAAACGATTTAAAGGCACTGACCTTTCCTTTACAAAACTCAACTCACCCCTTTCTGCTATTGTTCGCAGGGGTTATCACAAGGAGAGCCAACGAAAACCTTCCGAATGAGGATCAAACAAGGTCGAGCCTGTTTCACCGTCGAAATCGACTTTCCTCGATCTTTTAGCTCTCGAACTCCGATCTTCACTCTCCACTGATTTTTAACTGGCAGTATTATAAAGGAACTGCTGGCAATGACCTTTTAAACTTTAGGTATTAAATAAAACTGCACCTTTCAACCAAACTGCGTCATAATATTGGAACACGCTGTAGCATGGAGTCAAAATGGCAAATCCAGCCACGAACTGCCCCTCCTCACAGGGAGGGGTCCTCCTTTTATACCCTGTAAAAAAACATGTCACATGACCTCTACTGGCGGGAAAATGACGTCACTCCACCATCACAAGACCACTACCCTAAGTCCAGTATAGCTTCAACACCACTGTCGCGTGACAAGTACAAGATACTCACGGGTACGTAACACTATCTATCTATCTATCTATCTATCTATCTATCTATCTATCTATCTATCTATCTATCTATCTATCTATCTATCTATCTATCTATCTATCTATCTATCTATCTATCTATCTATCTATTCCTCTTCAACGTTAAGTATTGTATTGAACTGCTGCTACTATGTGTATCGACACACGCCGGTGATAATAAACCTGATTTTGATTCTGATTTGGATTCTGATCTTAAATGCTCCATTTATTTCGTAGTATGGTCAGGAACAATGGACCCGAGTCGTAGGACCTGTCAGTATATGGACGTTTAGGATCCTGTCATTAGATGTGAGAAACCATGTTTCAATGAGAGGGCGGAACCCCCACTACGCCCTTCCTTTGCACTTTTCAGGTGTCAGGCACCGTCACGTAATTGTGCCCCTGTTGTCCGGTACAGAGTGAAGCACAACCTAAACCATAAAGAATGCTACTCGTGGGGTCGGACATGCAGCTCCCTCTAAACTACCCAATCACACACTCACAGGTTCGGGCACAGAGTTCTGCTCCCATATATTGTGCTATCATAGGTTACCAGGCTCAGATGCAGAGTGGAACTCCAAAACTACCCATCACACACTCGCAGAATTGGACACATGTTGAAACATCTTCTAAACTGACCCATTACTCGCTGACAGGACGCTTGTTTGACCTCAGAACTTCATTATCTGTGCCACTTCTGATAAATAAGAGAAACAGTTTCTTGTTCTCTGCTGTGTGAGTTCAATGTAATCTCCTGATGTTCTTGACCAATTTCCTCAAACTGAGCTTTAACGTATTTTGACTTTGTCTCACTGTTTGAGGCCCAGGCTGGGCCTTAAACCATCCCAGCCACTGTGCGTGCAGTAGGTCACGACATTTTGGTCTCCTCCAAAAGTTTCTTCTACCACCTACTCTTTGTCTTCACCCGCCACAACTTCCTTTAGGTATTTAAGCATTTTCTGGTCAAGATTCGCCATCTGGTCTTCAGAAGGAGGAGGGGAAGTTCAGTAATATGAATGGGAGGGTCATTTTAGAGAATGACCCTACTGACACACTGAGCCTCGGTCCAGCGATATCCGCTGATGACGAAGATAGAGCACGTTTGTAAGCGAAAATATTCCGTTGTGGAGATCTCTCAACATGGGAGTGTCTCCGTGTTATGGAGAAGCACAGGAAGTAAGGATTTAGAACACAGTACATTTCAGTAATAGGTCGTTTGGCCTACAGAGTCGTTCTGTCTGTGATGATAATTTAAATTAATGCCACCTGTCCGCAAATGATCCATAGCCATTTCCCCATCATGCTCACATGCCGATATACGTATTGCAATACCTACCGGATCTGTTGCCACCACCCCCTACCCTCTGCTCCAAGTTCGCGCCATGTTCTGAGTAAAACGCTGCCTGGTGAATTTCTCTCTGCAACTCTATGCCCTCTGGTATTTTGATTTTTCATTCAGGGGAATAGACTCTTATGGTCTACCACTTCTCTGCTTTTCATAATTTAATAAAGATGATGCCACCCTCATGTAAAGGACCAACAGCTTATCATCCGTCTGGGCGCACTCTAACCTGATTGAAAGAATACCGATTTTTCCTTCCAGTGAACGAACTGACTCCTTTCTCCTTTCCGCTCTCTGATCCTTTACTGATAATCTGCCTTTACTTTTCCCGAGGCCCGCCACTGCTTCCTTTTCTCTTATTACCCACTGCCTTATCAATATTCCTTATCCTCTATTCTTGCGCTTTACGCACCCATCTGGCTGCAACTATCACCTTCCAGCTGTCCTCATGCACTTCCCACCAGTTTTTAATTCATCCATCCCCTATTTTCTCTTTCAGCCATGTAGAAAGTCTGGGCCCAAAACATGGACTGTTTACTTTTTTCCATAGATGCTGACAGACCTGCTGAGTTTTTCCAACATTTTGTGTGTGTTGCTTATAAAGATTTTTCCAGTTTTTCCCTTAGTAGCGAAACCCAGAGAAAACAACAAACCCTGTCGCGAATACTCTCTAATCCATACTGCATCTTGGTGGTCCTCTTCTGCATCCGTCGTTCGTACTTAAAGTGACGTGTACCCAGAGCTGCATCCTTATCAAGTTGTATAGAGTCGCTGTGACTTCCAGAATGTCAGACCAAAGGGAAGCGTACAATAGCCCTTGTGTTAGACACGATTAATTGTATAAGCAACGTTACAGAACCATGTACTTGGACCTTGAGATCTTTGTTCGGGTCCTTCATTTAAATACATAATTTCCAGTTAACCTTGATTTCCAGAAGTTCAACAACTCCCCTTTTCCTGGCTTAAATTCCATTATCATTTTTCTACTCAAATATTTAATCAATCTGGTTTATGGATTAAACTGCTGTATCGTTTAACAACAGATTACACAGGTCCCAGCGCTGATCCTTGTGGAACACGATTGTTCACACCATTGTTCACAGATGTCCAGCCAGAATAACAACACAATGCCATTACAATCTATTTTCAATGGACAACCCTGTTCTATACCTAAACCAATTCGCCTCTGGTTTAACGGTCAACAATTCAATGGTTCAATTGAATGGTAAAAAATGTAGACAGTATACAACCTGAAATCGTGACTCTTCAGTCAACAACGAAGCAGAGAGATATATCCCAAAGAATACATGGCAGAAAAATGTCCGAACACCAGAGACACCCACACCCTTGCGAGCACACACAGCAGCAAAAGCTCCAACCTTCCCCACATTTGCTCCAGTTAAAACCTCATCCTCCACCTCCGACGTCCAATGCAATAGAGAGCCTCAAAGTCCATGATCCAGAGTGCATTAAGAACTACAGTCCACCGCAACACTTTGACACATTAGACAGGCCCTCTCTCTCACAAACGGGGGAGAGAGGGATATCGCTCCTGCCACAAGCAGAACCGATTCCCAAAGCACACAGTTTCTGCATTGCAGTCTGCACATTGGCAACGCGTCTTCCTAATACTTATAAAGAAGGCCCCGATCGAAATAGGAAAACATGGCACACACCACCTGATATATTCCCCTACCTGATATATTCCTTTTACTGTATTGTAAAAGTCAGGAACCAATAGACTCGGGCCACCGAATCTATCAGTACAGCGACGTTAAGAGCCTGCCATTAAATGTAAGAAAGTATCTCTCGACGAGACAGCAAAACTCTCACTGCATCGTCTTTTCACATATTACAGGGATCAGGCGCTTCTTGAAGATCCCTGTATACCGCTTCTATAATGGTCCTCTTGGTGTCTGGTATAAAGTGAAGCAGGTTCTAAAACATCTAAACAGACACTCAGAGGTTTAAACATGGAGTGCATATCCATGTAAACTACCCAATCACACACTCCTAGGTTCAGGCAGAGGGTTCATCTCCCATATGCCGTCCAATCATTGATTGCCAGGTTCAGACGCAGAGCGCAAGTTCACAGCATCCCATGACACACTCTCATGGTTTGAAACTGAGCGAAACATCCTATACAACGACCAATAACTGGGTCACAGGGCCCTTGATAAAACGTAGAACTTTATTACAGTTGCCACTTTTCCAAAATAAAGGAAGCAGGTTGCTGTTCCTTTGCTGTGCGATTTCAATGTTCTTTTCTGGTGTTCACCAACCTCCAAAAACTGAGCTTTGACGTTTTCTGACTTTCCAAAACTGTTTGCAGACTCGTCTGGGCCTTAAACCCATTTCAATCATTGGGCGTGGAATACATCAGCATCTGGATTGACCTGCTTCAAAAGTGCCATCAAACCCCTTTTCTGGTTTTTCGCCAGCCACATCTTCCTCCAGGTGCGGATGCTTCAGTTTCAGCACACTTTGCAAAATGTACGAGTTAGGTTTAGTAATTTGTGGACTTGCTATGCTGGTGAAATTGCATGACCCTGCCCTCACCTCCCATCCCTATGCAAAATCAAATTCTGAATGTAATCTTAGGGAAATTGCCTCTTGATGCGGTGTAAAACAAATTTCAGCGGTGTAATATTTTAGAAATTCAACTTGTCACAGAACGTTCATTTGAAGGAAAATAAGTGCACGAGTTTGAACAGTATGGAGCTCCCTCCACACTGTCCATCACACACTGTAGAAGTCAGGCACAGAGTGAAACTCCCTCCTCACTGTCTATCATACACTGTAGGGGTCAGACACTGAGTGAAACTCCAACCACACTCTCCATCACACACTGCAGTGGGGAGACACAGAGTGAAGCACCAACCATTCTATCCATCACACACTATAGGGGTCAGGCACAAAGCGAAGTTGCCTCCCTAGTGTCCCAATCTCTCTCTCTCTCTCTCTCTCTCTCCTTCACACACACACACACACACACACACACACGCACGCACGCACGCACGCACGCACGCACGCACGCACATACACACACACACACACACACACACACACACACACACACACCATCAAAGGAAAAATGGAGTGCCCTCTACACCGTCTCCTCGAACGCTTCCGGAGTCAAGACACAGGAAGTTACCACCATTGAACCACCCCATCACATATTCCCAGGTTCAGACCAAGAGTGAAACTCCCTCTAAACCGACGCAACACACTACTCCCAGGGACAGACACTGTGATGCCCTCTCCATGGCGTCGCATCACACCTCAGGGCATCCAGACGTTTAGGGCGCTTCACACCATCCCAAAGCACTCTCCCAGGGTCAGCTGCAAAATGAAGCCCCCTCTACAGAGTCTTATCGATGATTACTAGGGTCAGTCACGGAGTGAAACCCATTCTATTCTGTCCTATTATAACTTCCTGGGGTCAGACACAGAATGAATCTCGCTGAAAACCATACCATCACAGCCTCCGGGACTTTGGCGGACACCTGGATATGTTTAGACACAGAACGACATTTTCATAGCACAAACAAAATAAACTTCGCAAGTTCTTCATTAATTGTGGTTACTGCTATTTTATTGTGCTCCACTTCCTCAATCTGAGATGACTAGTCTTCCTGCCCATGAATTGTTAATTCCTACATAATAAGTATCTCAGCCACTGACGAGTCAGTCACCGCTGACACCATGAATGGGGTACCAGGGGACTGATGGCACAGCAAAAGGTGGAGTGACGGACTGGGGAACGGGTCGGAAATGGGCGCTCGGGATCTTTGAACTACACGGGGTTCATACAGCAAAAGAAGAGTCTATCTGCTCCATAGACTGCCTCTACAGTTAAGACAAAATACTAAATTGGCGAATTGATTTACAGGCTCGACTCTGTGGTCGATTTTATTCTAATCCACCCGATACTTCCGCCCCCTCCCCTAGCAGTCCGTTCCAGACACCCAACACTTTTGTGTTAAATGTTACACCGTACAGTTACTATAAACATTCCCCCGCGCAATTTCAATTGACATCCTTTAGCATTCTGCCCTGGCCGAAGTCACTGTCTACATCCCCTATTTGTGCATCTCATCGTTTTATAAGCCTCCGTCCTCAGTCCCTTAAGCTGCAGATAAAACGAGACCAATATTGCCAACTACTCCTTTAAACTGAAACCCTCTAATCCAACACAAATCGTGGTGAGCTTCTCCCGCACCTTCTCGAAAGCCTCCAGATCACTCCTGTAATGTACTGACCAGAACCGCAAACAATACTCCAAATAAACACTCCTGGGTGCATTACACTGGTGTGACAAGGTTATTCGACCCATTGTCAGAGGCGGTAAGTTAGGAAAGGGAAGTATGACATCTGCCTTCTTCACTTCGCTATCTATTTTGCATGCACTTTTATGGACACAGGGACGTGTAACCCTAGATCCCTTTTTACATCAGCCTTTCTAATTGTTATACCATTAACTAAATGCTGACCCCTTACATTTGACCTGACAATGTGTAAGATCTCACACTTCCCCGATTACACCTGGTATTTCTCTGCTCACATCTGTAAGTAATAGGTATTTTGCTCGATACGTTAGACCCTCCTTTACGGTCCACAGTAGAACATTTTCTACTGGATGGAAACTTATGAATGTGCCCTCCTGCCATTTGTCCCAAATGGTTATGGGGAGGGATTTTAGGAGGGAATGTGATGTGGGAGCTTCGCGCTGTGAGTGTGCGTGCGTGCGTGTGTGTGTGTGTGTGTGCGTGCGTGTGTGTGTGTGTGTGTGTGTGTGTGTGTGTGTGTGTGTGTGTGTGTGTGTGTGTGTGTGTGTGTTTGTGTGTGTGTGTGCATGGGGTGGGGGGTGTGCGAGGGCTGAGGAAGGATCCTAGTACTGACTCACCTTTCCTTCTTTCCTCACGCTCCCCATCCCCAAATTCCCTAAGTCTCTTAGCCTCACCACCAGGATGTTCAACTTTACCACAGCTTGGAACTACTCAAGGATCAGTCACGATGACCAATTTACCTCGAAATGGACATTGATACCCTACGCCATCACCTTCCTGCTCGGCGTTCCTGGCAACGGCGCTGTCATTTGGATGACGGGCTTTAAGATGGAGCGGAACATCCACATAATGAGTTTCTTGTACCTGGCTGTGGCAGACCTAACCTACTGCCTCACCCTCCCCTTCTGGATGGCCAACGTTGCCCAACGGGGCACCTGGCTCCGAAATAACATTCTGTTCATGTTGTCACTCGGCTCCATCATCTTCAACGGGTCTGTCAGCGTTTTAATGTTGACGCTGATCAGCATTTTCCGTTGCCTTTCCGTCACTCGACCAATTTGGTTCCATCAACACAACAAACTGCGTTGGGCACATGCGGCCTTCTTCGGTATCTGCGGCTTCTCCATACTCCTCTGCATGCCAGTCGTGTTGTACATCAAGTTTGCAGCATATTTTGGGTTCAGGACCTGGGTAATATTCAAGTTCATTTTGTCTATCTTTATCGTCGTCCTCCCCGTCGTAATCATGACGGCTTGCTGTGCGTTTATTGGCTGGAGGCTGCACCGGGACAAATTCGTCAAGTCCAAGAAGCCCGTCCGCCTTATGATGACCGTGGTCGCCGCCTTTATCGCGTCCTGCCTCCCGCTCCACAGTTGCAGTTTCGCAATGTTTTTTTTTCGTTATTTCATTTTGGGCTGGAATGATCGCCAGAACTTGCTTCAACAGCGCACTCAACCCCTTTCTCTACGTCTTCTCCGGCCGCAAATTCCGCCGGGTGTTCAGACGTTCTCTTATCACCTCGCTCCGTCTGGCCTTCCACGAGGAGGCTCCTGAAATGCAGAACAACACTGCAAACCAAACAACTTCCCTGTGACGAGTCCGTGAGCGACCTCGTCACGGAGCATCATTCGGATTGCATGCCCTCAGGAGTCGAAGGTGGACTTTCTGCAGCAAGAAGTTTCCACGGTGGTTTCCGTTCTACATGTTTGGAGAAAGCACTCAGTTTAACTGATAATCATGCAGCATTCTGGCGGATCTACTCTGCACGTTCTCCAACGCCTCCATCTCCTTCCAGTCTTTTGGAAGAAGACAGCGAGGCATTGAGAGGAAGTGCGGCGGCGGCCATTTTCAAATTGTCCAATTGCGTCTCAGATCGGAGTTCTGAGAGGCGGGACTGCGCAGGCGCGTGAAGGAGGCCTGGGAAGGAGGGAAGATATAAAAAGAACGCAGCCTTAAGAAGCGGGCAGCTTCGTTTTCGGGCAGCGGAGTGCGCCGGGAGCAGAGTGTAGGGCTTGGGCTCAGGGGGCTTCGGCAGAAGAGGGCACAGTAGGCTTTTAGTTATTGTTATTTTCAGTTATTTGGGAAGTATGAGTGTGAGGGCAGCTTGTTGTTCTCGGTGTCGGATGTGGGAGGTCCTGGAGTCTCCGAGCCACCCGGACGTCCACATCTGCGCCAGGTGCGCCGAACTGCAGCTCCTGAAGGACCGAGTTAGGGAACTGGAGCTGCAGCTCGATGACCTTCGCCTGGTCACGGAGAGTGAGGAGGTGATTGACAGGAGTTACAGGCAGGTGGTCACTCCGGGGCCACGGGAGGCAGATCGGTGGGTCACGGTCAGGAAGGGGAAGAGGCAGGTACTAGAGAGTACCCCAGTGGCTGTACCCCTTGACAATAAGTACTCATGTTTGAGTGCTGTTGGGGGGGGGGGGACAGCCGACCTGGTGGAAGTGACAGTGGCCGGGCCTCCGGCACTGAGGACGGCCCTGTAGCTCAGAAGGGTAGGGATAGAAGAAAGAGGACCATAGTAATAGGGGACTCGATAGTCAGGGGTTCAGACTGGCGGTTCTGTGGAGGCGATCGGGAGTCCCGGATGGTAATTTGCCTCCCTGGTGCCAGGGTTCGGGACGTTTCTGAAAGCGTCCAAGATATCCTGAAGTGGGAGGGTGAGGAGCCAGAGGCCGTAGTAAATATAAGTACCTATGACATAGGTAGGAATGGGGAAGAGGTCCTGAAACGAGAGTATAGGGAGTTGGGAAGACAGTTAAGAAGAAGGACCGCAAAGGTAGTAATCTCGGGATTACTGCCTGTGCCACGCGACAGTGAGAGTAGAAATGGAATTAGGTGGATGATGAATGCGTCGCTGTAGGATTGGTGCAGGGGGCAGGGATTCAAGTTTCTGGATCACTGGGACCTCTTCTGGGGCAGGCGTGACCTGTTCAAGAAGGACGGGTTACACTTGAATCCTGGGGGGACAAATATCCTAGCGGGGAGATTTGCTAGGGCTACAGGGCAGACTTTAAACTAGTAAGATGGGGGGGGGGCGGGAATCAATTTCAGGAAACTATGGGAGGGGAAGTTAGTTCACCAGTAGAGCAAGTAAATAGACAGTGTGTGAGGGAGGAAAGGCAGGTGATGGAGAAGGTATGCGCTCAGCCCCAAGATGTAGGGGAGAAGAAAGAAAAGGATAATAAATTTGAATGCATTGTTAGGGATGAAAAGAGAGGAGGAGGTGGAGAGTATCTTAAATGTATCTATTTTAATGCTAGGAGCATTGTAAGAAAGGTGGATGAGCTTAAAGCGTGGATTGATACCTGGAATTATGATGTTGTAGCTATTAGTGAAACATGGTTGGAGGAAGGGTGTGATTGGCAACTAAATATTCCTGGATTTAGTTGCTGCAGGTGTGATAGAGTAGGAGGGGCCAGAGGAGGAGGTGTTGCATTGCTTGTCCGAGAAAATCTTATGGCGGTGCTTTGGAAGGATATGTTAGAGAGCTCCTCTAGGGAGACTATTTGGGTGGCTATTGAGGAATGGGAGAGGTGTAGTAACACTGATGAGAGTGTATTATAGGCCACCGAATGGGGAGCGTGAGTTGGAAGAGCGAATGTGTAAGGAGATAGCAGATATTTGTAGTAAACACAAGGTGGTGATTGTGGGAGATTTTAATTTTCCACACGTAGACTGGGAAGCTCATTCTGTAAAAGGGCTGGATGGTTTAGAGTTTGTGAAATGTGTGCAGGATAGTTTTTTGCAACAATACATAGAAGTACCGACTAGAGATGGCGCAGTGTTGGATCTCCTGTTAGGGAATGCGATAGGTCAGCTGACAGATGTATGTGTTGGGAAGCACTTCGGGTCCAGTGATTACAATAGCATTAGCTTCAATATAATTATGGAGAAGGACAGGACAGGACCTAGAGTTGAGATTTTTGATTGGAGAAAGGCTAACTTTGAGGAGATGCGAAGGGATTTAGAGAGAGTGGATTGGGTCAAGTTGTTTTATGGGAAGGATGTACTAGAGAAATGAAGGTCATTTAAGGGTGAAATTATGAGGGCACAGATTCTTTATGTTCCTGTTAGGTTGAAAGGAAAGGTTAAAGGTTTGAAAGCACCATGGTTTTCAAGGGATATTAGAAATTTGGTTCGGAAAAAGAGGTATGTCTACAATAGATATAGGCAGCATGGAGTAAAGGAATTGCTCGAGGAATATAAAGAATGTAAAAGGAATCTTAAGAAAGAGATTAGAAAAGCTAAAATAAGATACGAGGTTGGTTTGGCAAATAAGATGAAAGTAAATCCGAAAGGTTTCTACAGTTATATTAAAAGCAAGAGGATAGTGAGGGATAAAATTGGCCCGCTGGAGAATCAGAGTGGTCAGCTATGTGTGGAGCCGAAGGAGATGGGAGAAATTTTGAACGATTTCTTCTCTTTGGTATTCACTAAGGAGAAGGATATTGAATTGTGGAAGGTGTGGGAAACAAGTAAGGAATTTATGGAACCTATGGCAATTAAAGTGGTGGAAGTACTGGTGCTTTGAAGAAATTTAAAAGTGGATAAATCTCCGGGTCCTGACAGGATATATCCCAGGACCTTGAGGGAAGTTTGTGTAGAGATGGCAGGAGCTCTAACGGAGATCTTTCAGATGTCATTAGAAACGGGGATTGTGCCGGAGGATTGGCGTATTGCTCATGTGGTTCCATTGTTTAAAAAGGGATCTAGAAGTAAGCCTAGCAATTATAGACCTATCAGTTTGACATCAGTGGTGGGTAAATTATTGGAAAGTATTCTTAGAGATAGTATTAATAATTATCCGGATAGACAGGATCTGATTAGGAGTAGCCAGCATGGATTTGTGCGTGGAAGGTCATGTTTGACAAACCTTATTGAATTTTTTGAAGAAGTTACGAGGAATGTTGACGAGGGTAAGGCAGTGGACTTCTATATGGACTTCAGCAAAGCCTTTGACAAAGTTCCACATGGAAGGTTAGTTAAGAAGGTTCAGTCGTTAGGTATTAATGCTGGAGTAATAAAATGGATTCAACAGTGGCTAGATGGGAGATGCCAGAGAGTAGTGGTGGATAATTGTTTATCGGGATGGAGGCCGGTGACTAGCGGGGTGCCTCAGGGATCTGTTTTGGGCCCAATGTTGTTTGTAATATACATAAATGATCTGGATGATGGGGTGGTAAATTGGATTAGTAGGTATGCCGATGATACCAAGGTAGGAGGTGTTGTGGATAATGAGGTGGGTTTTCAAAGCTTGCAGTGAGATTTATGCCGGTTAGAAGAATGGGCTGAACGTTGGCAGATGGAGTTTAATGCTGAGAAGTGTGAGGTTCTACATTTTGGCAGGAATAATCCAAATAGAACATACAGGGTAAATGGTAGGGCATTGAGGAATGCAGAGGAACAGAGAGATCTAGGAATAACAGTGAATAGTTCCCTGAAGGTGGAGTCTCATGTAGATAGGGTGGTGAAGAAGGCTTTTGGAACGCTGGCCTTTATAAATCAAAGCATTGAGTACAGAAGTTGGGATGTAATGTTAAAATTGTACAAGGCATTGGTAAGGCCAAATTTGGAATATTGTGTGCAGTTCTGGTCACCGAATTATAGGAAAGATATCAATAAATTAGAGAGAGTGCAAAGACGATTTACTAGGATGTTACCTGGGTTTCAGCACTTAAGTTACAGAGAAAGGTTGAACAAGTTAGGTCTCTATTCATTGGAGCGTAGAAGGCTGAGGGGGGATTTGATCGAGGTATTTAAAATTTTGAGGGGGATAGATAGAGTTGACGTGAATAGGCTGTTTCCATTGAGAGTAGGGGAGATTCAAACGAGAGGACATGATTTGAGAGTTAGGGGGCTGAAGTTTAAGGGAAACACGAGGGGGTATTTCTTTACTCAGAGAGTGACAGCTGTGTGGAATGAGCTTCCTGTAGAAGGAGTAGAGGCCAGTTCAGTTGTGTCATTTAAGGTAAAATTGGATAGGTGTATGGACAGGAAAGGAGTGGAGGGTTATGGGCTGTGTGCGAGTAGGTGGGATTAGGTGAGATTAGGAGTTCGGCACGGACTAGGAGGGCCGAGATAGCCTGTTTCCGTGCTGTGATTGTTATATGGTTATATGGTTAATGGGCCACTCAGACTGCATAACTTGTGTTACCGAATCGGAGATGCAATGTCCCAACCAACGAACACAGGCATGTCCGATAGTTTCTTGACGACACAGCTTGTCGTGTGGAAACTTTGGGAGCTACAGATTTGGAACATTTACAACATTTACAGATTTACAACCGCCAGTTTTGATTAGTCCGCGCTGATATGCGTGTATTTATGTGTTAAATAAAATATAATTTTTTATGACAACTGAACTGATAAACATTATAAGTTGGAACGAACCTGGTTCGAATCATCCAATTAAGCGAAAGTAGACTTTTAAAATCATTAATCGATTTTAACGCAATATAATATTTGCTCAAGAAACGCATGTCAAAACTTGCGATCAAAATAATTTTTAAAAATGTGGAAGGGCCTTCAATTATACGCCATTTGTGAAAATAAAAGAAATGGAGCATCTATTTTTATTAAATCTAAAAGTTTGTTCATCCAAGAAATCATTGTCTTAGATTTTAATGGTACATTTTTAATTGTGAAAGGAACAATTTGTAATAGAAAAGTTCTCCTGGTTAATCTGTATGGACCTACTGCAGATGATCCTTTATTAAAAAAATGTCTTTGCTTTATTGCCAGATTTAAATAAATATATGCTGTTAATGGGTGGTGATTTCAATTGTTGCTACATCCTTTGGTTGACAAGAGTTCAACCAATCAGCGGCTTCCGAGTTGTTCTGCATCACTTATTAACTCTTTTTTAATGGATTTTGGCATAGTTGACATTTGGAGACATTTACATCCGAATGATAGAGATTATTCTTTTTTTCACATGTTCACAGAAGATATTCGAGAATCGATTATTTTATAGCTGATCCCCGATTTTTGAACAAAATCCAGAAATGTGAATATGATCCTATCGTTCTCTCGGATCATGCGCCTTTAAAACTTAGCTTTTGATTTGAATGATGTCGTTATTGCAAATTTCCCTTGGCGTTTTCCAGAAAATTTATTACAAACTACGAACTTTATCAAATTTATTGAGACTCAGAAAAAAATGATTTCTTTTCTTTTTAATAAAACTGGAGATGTGTCGATATTCATTAAATGGGATAAATTTAATGCATATTTGCGCGGTCAGATAATCTTTCATATAGCTAAGCTTAGGAAACAGAGAAAGCAGAGTTAGATAAGATTTCAAAACAAATTAAAGACTTACTTCCTGTGCTTCTTTATAACACGGAGACACTACCATGTTGAGAGACCTCCACAACGGAATATTTTCGCTAATAAACGTGCTCTATCTTCGTCATCAGCTGTTATCGCTGGACCGAGGCTCAGTGTGTCAGTAGGGTCATTCTCTAAAATGACTCTCCCATTCACATTACTATACTTTCCCTGCTCCTTTTTCCTTCTTTTTTCTCTTTCAAAAAAATATTCTTAAAACTTTATTTTTTCTTCTTATTATTGATATATTGCTTAGCTTTGTTAATCAGTTACTCGCTAATTTAATTCTTTATTGTACATAAAGATATATTGACTTGATAACCTTAATGTATATTTCTGTTGATCTTCAATAATAATTAATAAAAATGTTAAATATTGAAAAGACCTTACCAGGCAGAGGGGAAAATGTGACACCCTCTTGGGAAATAGGGCAGGAAGAGTGGGACCAATGACCATTGAAAAGATTGAACGCTATGTCTGATTAAGGAGAATGTGAGGGCAAGAGCCCGCGGTGAAATTACAAAACGAACATCCAGTGAGGCTTTCTGGGTGGATCCCAGATGTAAGAAGTTTGTTATTGCCTTTTTTGACTCATGTTGAAGCTTCTTCTAAACTGACCAATTACTCGCTGACGGGACACTTGTTTGACCTCAGAACTTCATTATTTGGGCTTCTTCTGATAAGTAAGGGAAACAGTTTGTTGTTCTCTGCTGTGTGAGTTCAATGTAATCTCCTGATGTTATTGACCAATTTCCTCAAACTGAGCTTTATCGTATTCTGACTTTGCCTCACTGTTTGAGGCCCAGTCTGGCCATTAAACCATCCCAGCCACTGTGCGTGCAGTAGGTCACGACATTTTGGTCTCCTCCAAAAGTTTCCTTTACCACCTACTCTTCGTTTTCGCCCGCCACAACTTCCTCCCGGTATTTAAGCACTTTCTGGTCCAGATTCGGCATCTGGTCTTCAGAAGGAGGAGGGGAAGTATATTAACGTGAATGGGAGTGTTATTTTAGAGAATGACACTATTGACACACCGAGCCTCGGTCCAGCGATATCCGCTGATGTCGAAGATAGAGCACGTTTGTTAGCGAAAGTGTTCCGTTGTGGAGGTCTCTCAACATGGGAGTGTCTCCGTGTTGTAAAGAAACACAGGAAGTAAGGATATAGAACAGAGTACATTTCAGTAATAGGCCGTTTGTTCTGTCTGTGATGATAATTTAAATTGATGCCACCTGTCCGCAAATGATCCATAGCCATTTCCCCATCATGTTCACGTGCCGATATACGTATTGCAATATCTAACGGATCTGTTGCCAACACCACCAACCCTCTGCTCCAAGTTCGCGCCATGTTCTGAGTGAAACGCTGTCTGGTGAATTTCTCTCCGCAACTCTATGCCCTCTGGTATTTTGCTTTTTCATTCAGGGGAATGACGGTCTACCATTTCACTGCTTTTCATAATTTAATAAAGATGAGGCTACCCTGATGTAACGGAACAACAGCTTATCATCCGTCTGGGCGCACTCCAACCTGATTGAAAGAATACCGATTTCTCCTTCCAGTGAACGAACTGACTCCTTCCTCCATTCTGCTCTCTGTTCTTTTACTGATGATCGGCCTTTAACTTTCCCTTAGGCCCGCTATTGCTTCCTTTTCTCCTATTAACCACACCCTTATCAATATTCCTTATCCTCCATTCTTTCGCTTTACGCACCCATCTGGCCGCAACTATCACCTTCCAGCTGTCCTCATGCACTTCCCACCAGACTTTAATTCATCCATCCCCCATCTTCCATTCAGCCATGTAGAAGGTCTGGGCCCAAAACATGGACTGTTTACTTTTTTCCATAGATGCTAACTGACTTGCTGAGTTTCTCCAACATTTTGTGTGTGTTGCTTATAAAGATTTTTCCAGTTCTCCCCTTAGCAGATAAGCTCTGAAAAAAAAAACACATCTTGTCGCGAATGCTTTCTAATCCATACTGCATCTTGGTGGTCCTCTTCTGCATCCGTAGTTCGTACTTAAGGTGACGTGTATCCGGAGCTGCATCCTAATCAAGTTGTATAGAGTGGCCGTGACTTCCAGAATGTCAGACCAAAGGCAAGCGTGCAATAGCCCTTGTACTACACACGATTAATTGTATACGCAATGTTACAGAACCATGTACTTGGACCTTAAGATGATTGTTCCGGTCCTTCGGTTAAATGCAGACTTTCCAGTTAACCTTGACTTCCAGAAGTTCAACAACTCCCCTTTTCCCGGCTTAAATTCCATTATCACTTTTCTATTCAAATATGCAATCGATCTGGTTTATGGTTTAAACTGCTGTGTCATTTAACAAACGTTTACACAGTCCCAGCACTGATCCTTGTGGAGCACAATTGTTCACACCATTGTTCACAGATGTCCAGCCAGAATAACAACCCAATGCCATTACAATCTGTTTTCAATGGACAGCCCTGTTCCTTACTCAAACCAATTCGCCACTGGTTTAATGGTCAACAATTCAATGGTTCAATTGAATGGTAAAAAATGTAGACAGTATACAACCTGAAAACAACCTTCGCAGTCAACCACGAAGCAGACATATATACCCCAAAGAATACATGACAGAAAAAAATGTCCGAACACCAGAAAGCCACCCACACCCTTCCCGGCAAAGGCAGCAGCATTTTCTCCAGTTAAAAACCTCATCCCCCACCTCCCACGTGCAATGCAATAGAGAACCTCAAAGACCATGATCCAGAGTGCATTAAGAACTACAGTCCACCGCCACACTTCCACATCTTATACAGGCCCTCTCTCTCACAAACAGGGGAGACGAGGGATATCGCTCCTGCCACAAGCAGAACCGATTCCCAAAGCACACAGTCTCTGCATTGCAGTCTGTACGAAAAGCTGGCACAGTGGCAACGCGGCTTCCTAACACTTACGAAGAAGGCCCTGATCGAAATAGGAAAATATGGCACACACCACCTGATATATTCCCCTACCTGATATATTCCTTTTACTGTGTTGTAAAAGTCAGGAACCAATAGACTCGGGCCACTGAATCTATCAGTACATCGACGTAAAGAGCCTGCCATTAAATGTAAGAAATCATCTCTCGACGAGAGAGCAAATCTCTCACTGCATCGTCTGTTCACATATTACAGGGATCAGGCCCTTCTTGAATATCCCTGTATACCGCTTCTATAATGGTCCTCTTGGTGTCTGGTATAAAGTGAAGCAGGTTCTGAAACATCTAAACAGACACTCATAGGCTTAAACGTCGAGTGCATATCTATTTAAACTATCCAATCACACACTCCCAGGTTCAGGCAGAGTGTTCATCTCCCATATACCGTCCAATCATTGATTGCCAGGTGCAGACGCAGAGCGCAAGTTCACAGCACACACTCTCGTGGTTCGAAACTGAGCGAAACATCCTCTACAAAGACCCATAACTGGGTCACAGGGCCCTTGTTAAAACGTAGAACTTTATTACAGTTGCCACTTCTCCAAAATAAAGGAAGCAGGTTCCTGTTCCTTGCTGTGCGATTTGAACGTTATTTGCTGGTGTTCACCAACCTCCAAAAACTGAGCTTTGACGTTTTCTGACTTTCCAAAACTGTTTGCAGACTCGTCTGGGCCTTAAACCCATTTCAATCATTGGGCGTGGAATACATCAGCATCTGGATTGACCTGCTTCAAAAGTGCCATCAAACCCCTTTTCTGGTTTTTCGCCAGCCACATCTTCCTCCAGGTGCGGATGCTTCAGTTTCAGCACACTTTGCAAAATGTACGAATTAGGTTTAGTAAGTTGTGGACTTGCTATGCTGGTGAAATTGCATGACCCTGCCCTCACCTTCCCATCCCTATGCGCAATCAAATTCTGAATGTAATCTTAGGGAAATTGCCCCTTGATGCGGTGTAAAACAAATTTCAGTGGTGTAATGTCTTAGAAATTCAACTTGTGACAGAACGTTCATTTGAAGTAAAATAAGTGCACGAGTTTGGAACAGTTTGGAGCTCTCTCCACAGTGTAGAAGTCAGACACTGAGTGAAGCTCCAACCACACTGCCCATCACACACGATAGGGGTCAAGCACAAAACAAAGTTGCCTCCCTCGTGTTCCACTGTCTCTCTCTCTCTCTCTCTCTCTCTCTCTCACCTCTCTCTCTCTCTCTCTCTCTCTCTCTCTCTCTCTCTCTCTCTCTCTCTCTCTCTCTCTCTCTCTCTCTCTCTCTCTCTCTCTCTCTCACACACACACACATTCTATCCTGTCCCGTCATAAACTCTTGGGGTCTGACACAGAGTGATGCTCTCTAGATTGTCCACTGCACACATGGACATGTTTAGACACAGAACGACATTTTCATAGCACAATCAAAATAAACTTCGCACGTTCTTCATTAGTTGTGGTTACTGCTAACTTACTGCGCCACACTTCCTCAAACTGAGCTGACTAGTCTTCCTGCCCATGATCTTTTAATTCCTACACGATCCGTATCTCAGCCACTGACGAGTCAGTCACCCCTCCGGACTTCTAGCAGACGTGTGCTCAACTTTAATGTTCTACCTGGAGCTGCGGACCAGCATTCGTCACGGTGTACAAACGTTTGTATTTCCACTTCAAGCCTAGTTCTGTTGTCGCAGCAATTTAGCATTTGAGTCATACCGTCCCGAAATGCTCACGGTGGCAAACCGAGGCTGAGACTCCGGGGAAGGTGTGCTGCAGCTCGACCTAAAGTAGGATGAAAGTTGAGGAGGTTGGGTCCCGGGAGAGAATGCCTTGAATGGTGTACCAAGGAACTGAAGGAACAGCAGAACGTGGAGTGACGGACTGGGGATTGAGTCGGAAAGGGGCGCTCGGGATCTTTGAACTAAAAGGGGTTCATGCAGCAAAAGAAGAGTCTCTCTGTTACCCAGGTTGCCTCTACAGATAAGAGAAAATACTAAATTGCCAAATTGATTTACCGGCCAGACTCTGCGGCGGTCTGCAAACTGGAGAGTCAGATTTTATTCAAATCCACCCGATACCTCCACCCCCTCCCCTAGCAGTCCGGTCCAGACATCCACCACTTTTATGCTAAATGTTACACCGCGCAGTTACTTTAAACATTCCCCCGCGCAATTTCAATTGACATCCTTCAAAATTCTGCCCTGGCCGAAGTCACTGTCTACATCCCCTATTTGTGCATCTCATCGTTTTATAAGCTTCAGTCCTCAGCCCCTTAAGCTCCAGAAAAAAACAAACTAATATTTCCAACTGCTCCCTTAAACTGAAACTCTCTAATCCAACACAAATCGTGGTGAGCTTCTCCTGCACCTTCTCGAAAGCCTCCAGATCACTCCTGTAATGTACTGACCAGAATCGCAAACAATACTCCAAGTAAACTGTCGTGTATGGATTACGCTGGTGTGAAAAGGTCTCCTCACCCGTTGTCTGAGGCGTTAAATTAGGAAAGGCAAACATGACATCTGCCTTCATCACTTCGTTATCTATTCTGCATGCACTTTTCTGGGCCTAGGGACCTAGATTCCTTTCTAAATCAGTGTTTCTAATTGTTATACCATTAACTGCAGGTTTTCCCCTTACATTTAACCTGACAAAGTGTAACATCTCACACTTCCCCCGATTAAACCTGGCATTTCTCTGCTCACATCCGTAACTAAAACATACCTTGCACTAAACGTTCGACCCTCCCTTACGTTCCACAGTAGAAGATTTTCTACTGGATGGAAACTCATCGATACGTCCACCTGCCATTTGGCCCAAATGGTTAAAGGGAAGGCTTTGAAGAGGGAATGTGATGTGCGAGCTTCGCGCTGTGTGTGTGTGTGTGTGTGTGTGTGTGTGTGTGTGTGTGTGTGTGTGTGCGTGTGTGTGTGTGTGTGTGTGTGTGTGTGTGTGTGTGTGTGTGTGTGTGTGTTTGTGTGTTTGGGGGAGGGGGGTGGTTTGAGGAGGAATCCTAGTAGTGACTCATCTTTCCTTCTTTCCTCACGCTCCCCATTCCCAAATTCCCTAAGACTCTTAGCCTCACCACAGGATGTTCAACCTTACCATGGCTTGGAACTACGCAAGGATCAGTCACGATGACCAACTTACCTCGAAATGGACATTGATACCCTACGCCATCACCTTCCTGCTCGGCGTTCCTGGCAACAGCGCTGTCATTTGGGTGACGGGCTTTAAGATGGAAAGGGACGTCCACACAATGTGTTTCTTGTACCTGGCTGTGGCAGACCTAACCTACTGCCTCACCCTCCCCTTTTGGATGGTCAACGTCGCGCTACGAGGCACCTGGCTCAGAATTGACATTCCATACATTTTGCTGCTCTGCTCCATCGTCTTCAACGGGTCCGTCAGCATCCTCATGTTGACGTTGATCAGCATCCTTCGTTGTCTGGCAGTCACTCGGCCTATTTGGTTCCATCAACACAAGAGACTTCTTTGGGTGCATGCGGCCTTCTTCGGGATCTGCGATTTCTCCATCCTCATCTGCATATTCTCCTGCTGTACAGCAAGATTGAACCATATTATGGGCCCATGACCTGGGAAATGATGAGAGTCTCTTGGTCGATCTTTATCTTCGTCGACCCCGTCGAGATCATGACGGCTTGCTGTGCGTCTATTGGCTGGAGGCTGCACCGGGACAAGTTCAACAAGTCCAGGAAGCCTTTCTGCATCATCATGACCGTGGTCGCCGCCTTTATCGCTTCCTGGCTCCCGCTTCACAGTTGCAGTTTCGCAATGTTGTTTTTCAGTTATTGGGTTATGGATTGGAATGACATAGCGGTCGCCTTGGCCTGCTTCAACAGCGCACTCAACCCCTTTCTCTACGCCTTCTGCGGCCGCGACTTCCGCCGGGTGTTCAGACGTTCTCTTATCACCTCGCTCCGTCTGGCCTTCCACGAGGAGGATCCTGAAATGCAGAACGACACTCCAAACCAAACAACTTCCCTGTGACGAGACCGTGAGCGACCTCGTCACGGAGCATCATTCGAACTGCTTGCCCTCAGGAGTCGGAGGTGGACTTTCTGCAGCAAGCTGTTTCCACGGTGGTTTCCGTTCTACATGTTTGGAGAAAGCACTCAGTTTAACTGATAATCATGCAGCATTCTGGCGGATCTAGACTGCACCTTCTCCAACCCCTCCACATCCTTCCAGAAATGGGCCACTCGGACTGCAAAACATGAGTTACCGAATCTGAAATGCAACGTCCCAACCAACGAAACATACCTTCGTGACGACACAGCTATCAGGTGGAAGCTTTGGGAGCTATAGGCTTGGAACACAAGATCCCTCTGCATATCGATGCTATTAAGGGCTGCCATTGTCTGTAATAATCCCGCTTTAGACAATGATAAATCTCCCACTGCTCCGTCCAATCACACACTCGTAGGTTCAGATTACGAGTGAAACGTCAGCGATAGCGTCACATCTGACACTCTGAAGAGGAGTCACAGAGAGAATCTCCCTGGACACCGCCCCACTACAAGGGCATCTCAGAAATAAGCAGAATGTTTTCTCGTCCTTTACCGTGTGGGATGAGTGTTATCTGCAGGTTCCTCGAATTTGCTCTGCCTGCAGCTTTGAACCGACAGAGAAGGGACCCCCTCCTCTGGCAGACTTCATTCTGACACACATGATGCTTCTACCAGCTGTCCGAGCGGGAGGCTCTATCACCCGTAACTACCTGTGTAATAATATTCATACGTCATTTGAAATCTTTCCCTCTCAACATCAAAGTATGTCCACTAGTGTTTGATTTTTCTATCCTTATATAAAATAACGATTACTCTATCTCTACCTTCCATATTTCGTGAGGTTCGCTTAAGTTTCATGCCAGACTCCGAAGCTCTAGGGAAAGTAACCCAAGCCTCTGAACATCTCAGGGCATGCATTTCGGAAAGAAAATAAGTTTTGAGTATTTCTGATTTGCTTAAGATGTCCTTTGGTCATTTAAGGAAGATGTGAGCTTTTTGTTGTGACTGATGAATGATTTTCCCGAAATCTGTTTGGTCTACTGAGCGAATTAACACAGCGGACAGAGTGTTAACCGGTTTGACTGTTTCTCTACTCTTTTTTCATTAATTAAGTGATAGTTTTCATAGTTCATAAGGAGTTTTTCTTATTTAGTGGATAGATACTTAGTTTTCTTTTCTAAAAACAGTTTTTCATTGGGCGTGTAAGCTAAATGGAAAATGGAGATGATTTTTGTTCACTTTGTTTAATTTTATTATTTTTATTATTTATTATGTTTGGCGTTTTTGGAGATTGTTTTTTCATTCCCCAGTTTATTTTTAAGGATTAAGTATAAACATTTTTCCCTCTGAAGAGCTTTCCCATTTTAGGGCCGTGTGTTTATTTTTGTAACTGGGGGATGGAATTAAGGAAAGTTTTTAAAATAACCATTATAAAATAGGCAGCTGGCGGAGTCTGCCTTTTTTTTAACTCTATGGGGACGCATTTCAGCTTTTTTTGCCGAATATCAGGCTTTTCGGTGTGGTGGGAAGAGTGGGGTCAGCTTTGAGTTAAAGATTAATTATAGGATTAATTTTACTTTTCCTTTCTGTATTTTTTTTTCCCGTTACGGAGTTCCGGACCATGGATGTATTGTGTATGGTTATAATTACCACGCCAGTTTTGATTAGTCCGCGCTGGTACGCGTGTATTTATGTGTTAAATAAATAATTTTTAAATGATAACTAAACAGATAAACGTTCTAAGCGGGAACGCACCTGGTTGGAATCATGCAATTAAGCGAAAGAAGACTTTTAAAATCATTAATCGATTCGAACGCGATTTCATATTTTGCTCAAGAAACGCATATCAAAATGGGCGATCAAAATAGATTTTTAAAACTGTGGAATGGCCTTCAATTTTACGCTACTTGTCAAAAATGAAAGAAATGGAAAACCTGTTTTTATTAAATCTAAAATTTTATTCATCCAAGAAAACTTTTAGATATTAATAGTACATTTTTTAATTGTTAAAGGAATAACTTGTAATAGAAAAGTTGTCCTGGTTAATCTGTATGGACTTACTGTAGAAGATCCTTTAAAAAATATATTTGGTTTATTGCCGGATTTAAATGAATACATGATGTTAATGGGTGGCGATTTCAACTGTTGCTTAATCCTTTGATTGACGAGAGTTCAACCCATCAGCGGTTTCCGAGTTGTTCTGCATCACTTATTAACTCTTTTATAATGGATTTTGGCACGGTTGAAATTTGGAGACATTTACACCCTAATGATAGAGATAATTCCTTTTTTTCAAATGTTCACAGAAGATAATCGAGAATCGATTATTTTATAGCTGATCCCCGATTTTTGACCAGAAATATGAATATGATGCTATCTTTCTCTCGGATCATACGTATTCAACTTAGCTTTTGAATTGAATGACGTCGTTACTGCAAATTTGCCTTGGCGTTTTCCAGAAAATTTATTACAAAGTTCGGATTTGTCAAATTTATTGAGACTCAGAAAAAAGATTTCTTTTATTTTTAAGAATACAAGAGATGTGTCGAAATTCATTATATGGGATACATTTAATGCATATTTGCGCGGTCAGATAATCTATTATATAGCTAAGCTTAAGAAACAGAGAAAGCAGAGTTAGATAAGATTTCAAAACAAATTAAATGCTTGGATAATACTTATGCAATCTCTCCTAACATTGATTTATTCAAACACAGAGTTGAACACCAATCACAATATAATTTATTATTTACTCATTCTATTGAAAGTAATTTGCTTAAATTGAAAAGTCAACTTTTTGTGTTTGGAGATAAAAGTAATAAGCTATTGGCATCTCAGTTAAAAGCTGCTACAACTAAAAGACAAATTTTAAAAATTCTTAAGGGTGTCGGTAGTTTAGCATGTAATTATGAAGATATTAATAAAATTTTTCAAGACTTTAACATTGAACTTTATAAATCTCAGTTTGCAGTTGATTATTCTATAATGAATGCCTTTTTACAAAAGATCAATTTTCCTAGAATTTCTGTTGAAGATTAACAAATTTTTGATGCTCCTATTACTGAATACGAAATTTAGAAAGCTATTTTTTGAATGCAATCTGGTAAAGCTCCTGGATTGGATGGTTATTCTGTAGGATTTTATAAAAAATTGAAAATTTGCTTTCTCCATATATGTTGGAAATGCTAAAGATTCTTTTCTGATAGGAGAGTTACCTCCCACATTTTATGAAGCTTCTTATTTTGAATTCTTAAGAAAGCTGAAGACCCGACTAACTGTGTTTCATATAGACCTATTTCGTTATTAATGTGGCTCCTAAAATTCTTTCAAACATTGTAGCTAATGGGCTAGAGAATATTATAGCTAAAATTATCTCCAGAACAAACAGATTTTGTAAAGGGCCGTTATTCCTTCTCTAATGTATGGAGACTGTTAAATATTATGGATTCATCCTTTTCTAAGACTTCCCAATGCGTTGTGTATCACGATGCTGAAAATGCATTTGAGAGAGTTAAATGGAAATACTTACTTAATGTTTTAGAGAAATTCGGCTTTAGTATTAATTTTAATAAGTGGATCAGAATGATATATAAATGTCATAATGCTACTCTTAGTACTAACCTGCATTTTGTTTGGATTTTGCGGGGTACAAGACAAGGATGTCCGTTGATCTCCTTGCGATTTAATTTGTTGCTGGAACCCTTGGCTATTGCATTTCGTGTAGCTAAAGATATTAATGGATTTTTCATAAATGCCACTATTCATAAGATCTCCCATTATGCTGGCGATCTCTTAGTTTATATTTCGAATCTTGAAAAATCCATTCTTTGTTTATTAAAACTATTAAACGAACTTGGAAATTTATCGGGATATAAAAGCGAATTATTTCCCCTGAGCTTCCCTAAGCTTCATAAAAATGAATTATTTCCCCTAAATGATTCTGATGACATTCCTTTTAGAGTTACGGATGTTAAATATTTAGGAATTATTATTACTAAAAATCACAAAGACCTTTATAAAGCTAATATGGTTCCTTCAATGGATTTTATGAAGCAATTATTTTGGAGATGGAATCCACTTACACTTTCGTTAGCCGGCCGAATTCATGGAGCTAAAATAATGATTTTACCAAAATTTACCAAAAAATTTTACCATAATGTTTATATGTATTTGAAAATATCCCTATGTTTAAACTAAGAAGTTTTTTCATCAGGTTGACTCTATTATTTAAAGGTTTGTTTGGAATATCCAAAGACAAAGAATTGGAAAATATCATTTACAAAAATCGACAAAGGATGGACGTCTTGCTCTGCCTAATTTAAGAATGTATTCTTGGGCTGTTAATATACGTTATATGTGTTTTTCGTTAATTTGGGCTGATAAAAATGAACGACCACCTTGGGCTTATTTGGAATTGAATGCTGTGAAATAGTTTCACTTAACCTCGCTTTTAGGAGCTTCTCTACCTGTACAACTGTCCAAAATTACTAATTCAAATTTATACCATGTGATTACGCAGTCATTACGAATTTAGTTCCAGTTTCGTGATTTTTTTAATCTCAAAAAATTTAAACTTCGGAATTATTTATTTAAACCTAAAGGAGTTCATTCCTTCATGGATCTGATCCAAGTTGGCGGATTGAAGGCTTTTGAGAAATTAGTAACTAAATACTCTGTCTCGTATTCACATTTCCTGCAATTTGTTCAGGTCAGACATTTCTTAAAATAACACTTAAGTAATTTCCCATAAATACAGGATTCTGACTTGTTAGATAGATTTTAAAAATGAACCCTTTCGTAAAAGGTTTTATTGGGAAAAATTATAATTTATTGTTAAAAGAGCACAATTATCTTTCTCCTATGATTAAGCAAGATTGGGAGAGATAGTTTAAACTGACCTTGATAACAGAGGATTGGTTGCGGATTTTGAAGTTGGTTAACTCTTCAGCGATCTGTGCCAGTCACTGTTTAATTCAATTTAAAATTGTACATTGTTACTATTTGACAAAGCAGAGACTGTCTAAAATGTCTCCCAATGCTGATAGTCAGTGTGACAGATGTAAAACCAAGA